>NC_064538.1:25847016-26124516 GCF_023856365.1 Brienomyrus brachyistius | reverse complement strand
CCAGCTGTGGGGCTGTGTTTGCCTAGATGTGGATGCTGGCCCTCATAGGTCATTAATGCTTATTATGCTGTTCATGGCCTAAGGGTCTGATAAGGCCATATGGTCTGCAGAGACCTTTCCACGGCCTGCGGGCAGAATAGTCTGGGCCTTTTAAGATCTCAAAATCTGAACAGTTCCTCTCTCTCCATATCCTGCTGTAGCTAATGTAAAAATAAGGTATACAATTGTATACAATTCTGCCAACTTTATATTTTATGAAAACTGAGCTATGACCAAAATCAGGTCTCTTAAGCTGTTTTCTTTTTGTGACAGAATATTAGCTGAGCTGTGCTTGGACTTTGAAGGACATGGAATGTGAAAATGATAGTAACCAAGGCAGTTTCAGTACCAGCATTTTTGCCATGCTTTGGCTTTGTATGGTATATCTGTCTACAATAATACCCTTCATTGTAATGTTACATGAGTTGGCAGTTATTTAAGCAGTTAAGAGACAAGATTTTCCCTTTTGGTTGTGATTTCTTGTGTTTATTTTGTGAATGAATATATCTTCATTTAGGTGTGTGTTAGTGAATGGTGTGTGAGTGTACTCTGCGATGGGTTAGCTCCCCATCCCTGCCTTGCGCCCATAGCCTCCGGGATCAGTTCCGGACCCCCTATGACCCTGAATAGGACAAACGGTTTCAGAAAATGGATGGATACATACTTATTCATATAGCATATTTAGCCAGATTAATAAGGCATTTTTGTTTTGCTAAAGAACCATATTCAGAGGTATAAGCAACACAAACCCTTTGGGATGGGAGCCCGACATTAGCTACAAGTTAATTGTGTGTAGTTTCATTATCCATTTGAAGATATTTTTACAATTCCAGTTCGCCCACTGCCCACAGGAAACTCAGAAATAAACTGGAAGCTCTTGAAAGGTAGTGATTGTAATAAAGAACAGCTAGCGGAGAGCAACAGTTTGGTGTCACAAGCTGTAATTAAACACTTCCAGGGTGACGGTGTAGAGTGATTGGGGAAGGAGGGCTAATCACTGTCATCTGAGAGGATGAAGCAGGTGCGTTTGCTCCCTCAGCCTCATTCCAGAGCTGCCGGGTAAACGAACTAACGAGGAGGGCTGGCCATGTCGCTGATGAGGTTTAATTATCTGTGTTGCCACATGCAGGTGGCTACACAGCGGGCAGTAAGACTGTTTTCCTTCTAGCAGGAGAAGAACACACGCTTCAAAGACTGTCATTGCAATGTTTCCTGGCAGCAGCCCAGCTCACCCCAAGCTGTCAGGCTGGAAGACACCCCCTACTGGTGTGGTGATCAAATGCAGGCAGACCTACACATTTTTCTGTATCGATATCCTCCCTGCATTGTCCTCTGCATTCCGCTCTTCTTTATTATTAGTTTGCAGATGTCTTACTTGTAGCAGAAAGAGAGCCAGCAGGTGACACATAAAAAGATAAAGGAGAAAACTGATGAGCATTTCATTTGAAAATTCTTTAGAGAGGAAAAATCGGAAAAACATTTTAGGCTGACACAAAATTGGAAATGAAGGAATACAGCGAATGATTTTGCTAGACTTAATAAATTTCACAAGCTAGAAAGAAAATTCTGCAGTTTGTCCAGATATGACCTGATCTACAAGAGTGCACTCCTTACCACATTTTTACATGCTAAAGACTAATGAAAGGCAATCTGCATAGAACATGATCATGGCCACCATGTACAGCAGAATGAGTGACATGTAATCAACAGTCTGACAGATATTTGCCTGGCTAGAGAGATGTTCAGTTCATTGATGGCTTTTCGATTCAAATTCCTGGTCTTTGCAGTTTGAATGCCATGAATTAATTCTAACCAGGCCTTGTATTCAACCACCTCCCCTTCTTTTACATACTGCCCTCTGTTTTACCTTCAACATGTTACTGAATTATTCTCCAGATTTGGACTTGCTATGTATTATTCACTACCCTCTCCCCCATCATCTGGGATGTTATTATTTTTTTTAATTAAACATAGGAAATTAGTTCTAGTTGTCCAAGACATTCATTTTTAATATACTTGTATGACGAGTGGGAGTGAAAGATGGAACTGAATGGTTTTTGGACATCTGGTGACATTAGTGGGAAGCTGAGATCGCTTGTGGATGTGTGTCTGCATGGCACTGGATCTCTCCAAACTGACCTCTAGTCAGACACCCAGCCTCATTGCTGATGTAATACTGTTTACATCTCACTGGATTCTGCCATTGTAGAGAACTCGACACATACTGAAGTTTTGAGAACTTTCCATGTATTCTCTGTGTTCCCTGGTTTCCACACGCAACCCAAAGACATGCTTTTCCAGGAAGGCAATGATTGTATTTGCAGTGCCTGTAATCATGAACCTGCATAAGTCACACTACAGAATGGCGAAATGGTTAAGAAAGTTTTTGTGAATGGTAAACGGTACTAATTACGACTTTTGTGGAAAAATAGCGTTTAAGAATTAGGACACTAGAAAATATTGCAGCAAATTGAGTTTATTTGTACACGTGTAACATCCCCTGTAGCTACTGGTGAACAAAGTTAGAAATATTCACTGCAGATACCTATACAGTGGCAAGCACAGCCTGGCAGCGTAACCTAATGTGATACTGTATTACACTGGAGGATACTCTCAGAACATTATGTCCTCCTCCAAAATATCCTCCTATATACTAAAGTAGTACAACTAAAGCTACAAAAACTCAGGAGTGTCAAGGTTTTCATCTGTATAGTCCTTGGCATAATCTTCAGTTTCTCTGTACACTGCCTTCCTCCGTATAACATGGTCTCTTACTCAGATACTGGATTACTTGTTTTTATATTGTTCTTCTTTCCAAAGTATCATTTTAACACAAAAATTCTGTATATTGAGCTGGGTGATATGGCAAAATATTATATTGTCGATATTGATAATTGTCAAAATATGATCCAAGTCATTAGTTTTTTACTTCAAGGCTCCATTTTTGTATAAAATTCCCTTTTAGATTACAGCTGTCGCCCATCCCAAGTTTGGTATATGAATCCCCCTGATGTGGTCTGTAAATATACATTGATCGTTTTGATCTTGGATTGAGTTGTGACATGCAACTAGGTTTAACACAGAGAAATATTTTAATCAACATGTGGCAAGTGCCTGGTTATTCTGAAGCTGTTTTTATTCCCCCCAAATCTTATCAAAAACAGTTCCGCCAGTGACTGGTGTCTGTATCTGCGAAGTAAAGTTTTCTTTCAGGGGATTCTCAAGAGCCTTGGTTACACTGCAACCATGCACTGTACATGGGGATTATGACCCATTTAAATCTGTCAAATCTCTCAAAAGAAGCCTCAGTTAATACTCCTGACACATGTTTCCTTCTCTGGACTTAGAATCTGATCAGATATCTGCACAGTCTATCTCTGCCCTTCAGCACTCTTTAATTTTTTATGACTTCTGTGATTGCATGTGTGTGCGAGCAGGATGTGTAAATGTTCCTGATATTTGTTTCTGTAGCTGAACTGTGGTGAATTGTGACATCACAGCCATTAATGGTAGTATCAGGATGTTGGTGAGTGTCACTTCACATTCTGCAGACCTGCCCAATGAAGTTAAATTGTCCCTCAACAATTAATGTCACTCAAAAGCATCATTCCCTCCATTACAGTTTTATTGCCTCTCAGTAGGTCTTCCTCTCAGGGGTGCAATTATTGTTTGACTTATGGCCTCTTCAAATTGGAAAAATTAAAGGCCCCGCCAAAGCAGCTGGGCCTCATTTTTTATGTATGGAGCTCCATCTATATATTTAATGCAAGTCTCTTATATATGACAATATCTGGACACTTGATGTTAGCTTTAGACTGAAGACGATGTATGGATTTTTGTGTAAGGCTGTCCAGATTGCAAACAATGGTTCTTATTCTAGGTGTGGGAGTCCCTTGTCAATGCTAAAAACAGACTGTTTAGATACCAGATGGGAGCTGAGTCTTCAGACCCTTTCAGCTTGAGAGCTTGTGCTACTTTTACAGGCTTCTTGTAGAATCTGTCTCCCGTAACAGTGAAGATTCCTTGTGTTTGCTCTTTGTTCTTTGAACCTACCTTGTGTTTAATGGGGCTTCGGCTCATAATGGTTTCTGGGTCACGTGGCTCTTGATGCTGTTGTCCTCCCCATAAACTAGACAGCTGTAGCAAGAGCTTTGGTTTTTGAGTGGGAGAACTTTGTCCTTTTTAGGGCAATGTGTGTTTTTGTATAAAAAAAATGTGTGTGTGTGTGTCTGTCTGTCTGTCTGTGAGTGTGAATACTGTACATTGAGCTGGGCGATATGTCAAATTATTATATTGTCTATTGATAATTGTCACGATATCATTCAAGTCATTAATTCTTTACTTCAAGGCTCCATTTTTTTTATAAAATTCCCTTTTAGATTATAGCTGTCACCCATCCCATAGTGAAAAGTAAAACGCTATGCCACATTTTTGACCAATACAGGACACGATTTATTGATATTTCTACAGATTGAAAGTGGAAACCCCACTTGCTGGTGTCTGACTGTAAGTGCTTGCATTCTGCATACTCTACTGAAGGGTGGTGCTTCAAGTAGTGAAATACGTTTGTAGTATTTCCAGATTTTGGCAAAGTTTACAGTACACAGCATCAGCATATTGTGTTGGAATTTAAATTGGCAAAGTTCAGCCGCACCACCGACATCTATTTTGTCTTGTTTTTCCACAGCATTTCCACAGCATTTCCTGAGACACTCGGGGTCTCCCCTGAGGGGACGCTCACCTCTTCCATGATACCAAAACAGCAGCATGTGCTGTGCTCCACTAAATTAAGCTTTCTGTGCCTTTGTTGGGCCTAGGTTGTCTGATCTTAAGAATTGTGTTCATTTCTGTGATGGGATGTGTGCTATTAAGCAATGTTCCTTATTGACCGTTGATCAATTTTGATCTCATTTTCGTATCATTTAAATGTAGAAAGGTGACGATGAACAATACCTTCCCAATCAGTCAATGAGGAATTTTCTTGGTCAAATCTGATGTAGTAAAACCTGAATATTGTATTTGAAAAGTCACAATATAGTGAGCATAAATCACAATTAATGATCTTTAGTTTGTATTATTGATGCACTGAAATTATTTTTTTGCCGAAATACTGAAATCAAAATCTGTTTTTTTCTTCAGCTGAATTACAAAACCAAGATAAACTCTGGGCAATTACTTGATCTTTTATGTACCAATTTGTTCATATTCGTGTATTCAATTAATTTTGCTTTTGAGCTTATCAAGTAATAGGCAAAATGGCATATGCAGCCCTTTGGTTTTCGCTTAATGCGCTATTAGTGTTAATAACAGCAACGAGTCTAACACCCTAAATCAGGGCTGGGAAGTCATATCCAGAAAAGCCTGTTGTGTATGCAGGTTTTTGCTGCAACTCCCTAATTAGATTACTAATTAGATGACTTACTGGCTGAAGAGTCCTCACACCTGGGTTTGAACAGCTGTTACCCCAAAACCCTGCATACACACCGGCCCTTCTGCAGATTGGCCACCTCTGCCCTAATCCAACAAAGGTTCAATGTTCCTAACAGAGTGGATCCTGTCACGAAACTGTAAAGCTTTTATAAAATACAGGCTACGACTGAAATGCTGAAATGGGTAAATGCAGTTTGAACAACTTTACAAAGCAACGTTATTTTTGTATACTTTAACCCTTTTGAAACTCTTAATTTAAAAAGTATTAAATTGATTTTAAAAGTTTTTATTGAAATGTACTTGGATATTAGGCCTCCATAAAACCCATTGCAATAAACAAAGCAAAACAAATAATACATGCAGCCGATACTCGCAGTCCATACATGTCTTTGGCATTTTTGAACAACTCCCACACACATACTACTTTTAATTTAATTCCAAGTGCATTTGCCAACTGGAATTGCGTCATTTATCCCAGTGAGGAATACAAAGCGAAAGTAAACGTATAACATAAACATTAATTTCTAATAAGTTTTATGGCTTTTTTTTTTTTTGGGGGGTGGGGGGGGGGGGGTAACAGTGACTCTACAGCTGTCCCATTATTTTCTTGAAGGACCAATATTAGGGAAACACGATGGCCCATTAGTGGAAAGACAAGGCACTTCGGTACCTTGCCATTGGTTGATTGAGGTTAAAAAAAATGTAGGTGGCTCTAGTTTTAAACATCACAGTTTCCATCGGTGATTTCGGCCGAAACCGAAAATTCAATTTTTAATCATCGATTATTTTCGATATCCGAAATTTTGGTGCATCATTAGTTTTTGTATCTGACTTGGAAATATGGATGAATATTGAATGTAATGCCAAAACTCTTTAGTAAGAACTGGCAAATTGAATTTTCTCACTTCTTTCTCTCATTTCACTTGCCTTATTGTCTCTTGTGGTTCGTTGTCTTCCATTTGGAAAAAAAAATCCTGCAGTTCTTTGGGAGTTTGTCATACTTGTACTAGAGCTTATGCTGTACTAGAGTCTGAGGAGTAACATTTTGGCCTACTGAATAAGGGACAATGATGTTAGATGTTTGTGACTGAGTGGATCTCCACTGCTGTAATATTCACCAAAGAATCAAACTGGACTTTTGAAAATTCTTCAGTGTGTTCTGCTGGTGAGCTGACTTGCACAGAGGTGCATTGCAAAAAGAATAAATCATGTAATAAAGTAAAATGAATCAGACTTGCCTCAGGGGGCTTGTTTAAGACTTTACCAGCCTCCATCGTGTTGTGCTGACAGCATAGTGTGAATTTGACCAGATAAATATCCAGCCAACTGCCTCTGAATTACCTTCTCTTGCTGAAGGCAGCAAGCAAATCAGTGTTTTGCAGTTCCTAAGCTATGAAGTAGTTGTAAAATAGTGGGGGGTGATAGGTAACCTTTCTGTTTGTATTACGTGAATCGTTTAAGGAGGGAAACTGTATTGTCTTGAAGGCCACACCATAAAACTCCCGTCCCACAAGGGCAAGACGCTGAGAGGTGATCATCGCAGGCCCGTTAATGAGGACAAGCAAATCCTTTGGCGCACTGTGCCAGTAGCATGCTGCTTGTCCGCATCCAGAGCTGTCAGTCTGTGTTAACTGGAGAAGCCGAGGCTCAGTGAAACAAGCACGTAGCTTTATGTTGTGAAATGGGTAGGGGTGCTTCAAGTGTAACAGTACATCGGGGAATGTGTCATTTCTACTGTTATTATGGAAAAGTTGAAAGTATTTCCAGAGATGTTACTACAGTAATTCCTGATCCCTTCATACTTCTGGTTCAACCGAGGAATCGAGTTTCCGTATTATTTATGCCGTCCTTTACACATCCTCCTATATCATTTATAAGAGGGAAATTTATTTCTAATGGGGAAATTCATTAATTTCAATATTATTTGCATTTTTTGAGCTTTGCTTCCGATACGCCTTTTAGAGGCTCTTTACTGAGTAACTTATCTCAATAATAAAATATAATTTCACCCTCCTGATTTTTCTAAATTGCACTTGAATCATGAGTTTGTGACTGATTATGGGAAGTTTCTCATTTTTAATGCATGTGGGATATACTGTACAGTATTTGGCAAAATCAATTGCTTCACATTACCTCTGTTACAAATGTAATTATCTCTAGTAGTTAGTCAGTCACCCAGTGACATTCGGCGTATGAATAATTGATATCCTGAGTAATATTTTCTTTCAGAAAAATGAAATTAAAATACTCATCCACCCAGTTTCCATAACTGCTTAGCCAGTACGGGGTCACAGTGAGCTCACAGCCGCCCCAGGGGTCACTGCGTACAGGATACCCTGCTTGAAGGCCAGTCCAGTCCAGCACAGCACAGCACATACTGTTTTCAGGCATTTTTGAGACACTAGTTCCCTTAACTGGATTTATTTGGACTATGGATAGAAAACTGCACATTTGGGGATAAGGATTGAACTGACAGCCGTGGAGATGTAACGCCATAGTGATAACCACTAAGTCACCATGCCCTACAAAATAATAAAACTGACATTTACTTACAAAGGCATCTTGAGTAGGGATGCAAATTCTAGGAAAATTTTGAAACTTTCCTTGGGAATTTATTGGGGAAATTATTGGGGAATTTATATTTTTCTGTATATGCACAGTTGCCAAACATGCAAAAACTATGTATATTAGTAAGAGTTAGTTGTGTAAGACTTGTATTTAACTTAGCACTTTATGGAATACAATCCTATAGTGAGAGACATGAGGCTTGATGATGAGAGTCAGTGTTTTTCCATCTAGAGCATCTGGCTCAAAGTCATAAATGCTCAATCGGAGTCAGACTTCGCACCCAAAGAATCTGGGTCAGGCTTAAAGAGCCTCATGTTTGGTCCAGCTGCCACCAGTTTCTCCAGCTGTACATTTGTGAGCCTACTTTTGTGTGTAAAAGTCAAAATCAAAAGTATTGTAGTAACAACTGAGTTCCAATATGACCACCAGTTGGCGGTTAATCATATATTCCCAAAATATACCCAAAATTTTCCACCCATTTGCGTCCTTGATTTTGAGTGTAAGGGTGCATGTAAGAGCAGGAATATTTGACAGCCAAAAGCATCATCATATGTGCATGCTGTCAAGCACTGAAGTCTTCTATGTCAGGGGCTGGTGCCATGGTGAAGGTTATGTAAACCTTCCTCCGAGCGGCATGTCCCTGGTGGTGAGACCTTTTCATAGAAATTCATTAGCATTTAGCGCACCTCAGCTGCCACTCATGAGCCATATGACTGTCAGTTGAAGTAGCTACCCTCAAGCGGGGTCTGATATTTGGCTGCTCAGATGCTCCATGGGTCCTGGTGTTTGCTGTCTGGGTCCAGGGATGTTGGGCTCGCAAAAGGCAATGGTGTCTTGAGATGGGGTGGGTAAGGTCACAGTGTTGACATTTGGAGAGATCTGAGAGATGGCCAGGCCAGAGTGCTGGAACATGTGTTTGCTCTTGGCGATAAAGTCATTCTAGCAAAGAGCCAGCCAGTGAAGTGCTTATGGTGCGGAATTTTAAGTGGGAACTTTTGTCTTTTACATAAGAAGTTTGATTTTCACACTGGGGTCACTAACTGTCATAAAACCTTTTCAAATTATTTTTCTCAGTTGCTAATTGCAATTTACTTTTGTGTTTTGCGGTACAGCTATATTTTTGCTTGGCAGTCTCAGTTTGTTATCTCATTTATTAATTTAAGGTGGTGGTGAGATTCCAAAGGTTGTAACTGAAGGTACCCCGAAAATAAACACATTGATAACTGATACAGTATCTGGTCTTAAGAACAGTATCTTAAACATAGTAAAACCCCTTTTCTTTTAAGGAGAAAAAAAACCTGCAATGCATAATTTTAAATGATTTACTTTATTACTTTATTATTTACAGCTAGTCCAAATGTAACATCAGAAAAATCCTTCAACAATAGTACATTATTCTGAAATGACATTCTGCAACAACTTCAAATCCTTTAAAACTAGTTGAGGGGTAGACAGCCGAATTACATTGTTTCTTCTCTTTTTAAATAGTAAATGCACTTTTTTTATATGTTCGATCGTATCACCTCCTATGAAAATGATTTTGAAGGGATTCCAGCTACATTTGTCTGTCAAATAGTCCTGTTTGTCCCAGCAGGCCTGTTTGTCCCAGCAGGCTTATCCCCTTTTCTAAACCGCATATGCAGACCTTTATAAACAATGCTGGTCAAAATGAAAAAAGTGATAAAAAATTTTATGTATAATTTTAGAACAATTAACAAATGATTAACTGGGTCTCCTTTTCTTGTGGGAAATTTACTATAACATACTTCAGAAACCTTTTTGTATTGTTCATCAAGACAGCAGACTGTCTTGTTAATATACTTGTTGATGTACATATTACAAATTGTTTTGTCAGTATGTGTATATACGGATTTTGTTGTCTTTAAGGACACAATACTCCATATGACAGTACAAATGGGTACAGATATTAACCCTTGAAAGAGCAAAGCGTTTACAAATATTTTTTATGTATTGGTACAAATTAGTAATTGCATGTAGCCCTAAATAACAAGTACAGTTGCATTAACATATTAGTGTGTATTTGCATTTCCAAATTGAACATTCAGAGATATTATGATCAATTATGCTGTAACCTTATTTAATGTTAATATGATCAAACGTATTACTTGTTTGCAGATTTATTTTTTATGCATTATACTCTTTGCTGTTTATTTTCTTTGCTTGTTTCACTGTAGTAGGTCTGTTCCACAATATCTAAACTTTATTATCTACTTTAATTACTATTTTCATTATTATTGAATCTGATCTATGATCGGGGTTTGCCCTATAGTTGAATAAATAATAAACTTAATTTCCTTTGCCGCCATCTAGCCAAAATTCCATACTATTAGGATTTTAATAAATGTCAAAGTAATACTTCAGATGATACTTGTAAGTTATCTTTCTTCCATGCTGTACAAACATGTAGGAGGACGAGGCCAGCTGATTGTCAGCACTGTGAGCAGGAAGTTCAAGGTCATAGCTGCCCAGTCCATCTGGGAACATCAGACCACCAGAGCCCAGCTAATTGATGCCTCTTTGACAGTTTGCTGTCAAGTATTCAAATATGACTTTTGTCTCCAAGCTTCTGGGAATTATGAGGTATTTATAAAGGGTAAATGTTACATTTGAATATGATTTGTCAGATTTGAATGGGTTGAAGGAGACCTTTTTAAATGTTTCCATTGGCTTTGGGAGAGAGAGGGTCTGACGCAAGAAGAATTAGATGGCGACATAAATCGATGGCAAACATTGAGAATTTTTTTTCATGCCAAGGCAACCTTAGCTGATTCTTTGAAGTTTGCTGTTTTGTACAATATATGGCCAGAGTGTCGCTCTTGCAGATTTAGTGTTGTCTTAGGTTGGTAGTTTATGGGTTGAATGAGAAATTTTGTTAGCAATGCTGTCCAGCATGATCATGGCTGCAGTTTCGCAGTTGTTCTCTTGAACAAGAGTTGTGCCCTAAATAATCCAATTCCCAAATTTAGCAGGGTAGCAGGTGGTATAGCAATTAAGAAACCAGATCTATTGTCCGCAATGAGGCTGGTTCGGGTCACAGCTGTTTGACCCCTGAGTGTGAAGTAGTTTATCACAGGTCCATCTCTTCAAATGGAGCTAGTCTGAGTTTGAGCGAAAGGGGAAATGAGAGAGAGCAAACCAGTCAATTTACCAGATTTTTCCCTTGTGTCTAATATATCTTCATGGCTTTTGTGTTCCTGTATCAGTATTGGGGATTTAGGAACAAGCCAGCTCCACATTGGATCGGCTCATTATGAATTTTTCCTAATATTTCTTTAAGCAAATTAGTTCCCCATTGTTAAACTATTGGGTTATTTTTAGAAAGAATAGATCAGATGAAAAACAGCTGTAGTGGAAAGATTTATACATTATAGCATTTAATATGTTAATTAAAACCCTAGAATTAAGAACATTTTCTTTATATGTGCTAATTATGACTGCCTATATGTCTCATATATACATTCACTGGTCACTTTATTAGGTACACATGTTCAAATGTTTGTTGAAGCACATATATCTAATCATACAATCGCATGTCAGCAGCACAATGTATAAAATCATGCATATGCAGGTCAGAAGCTTCACTTAATGTTCACATTAAACACCAGAATGGGGATGAAAGGTGAGTTAAGTAACTTTGAAGGTGGCATGGTTGTTGTTGTCAGACGGGCTGGTATGATTGTTTCAGAAACTTCTGATCTGGGATTTTCCTGCACAACCATCTCCAGTGTTTACAGAGAATGGGCTGAAAACGAAATAACATCCAGTGAGTGGCAGTTCTCTGGGTGAAAATGATTGTTGAAGAATGGCCAGACTGGTTCAAGCTGATTGAGAGGCATCAGTAACTGAAATAACCACTTGTTACAACCAAGATATGCACAAGAGTATCTCTGAATGCATGACACATTGAACCTTGAAGCAGATAGGTTACTGCAGCGGGAGACTGATGTCAGCTAGGAACAAGAAACTGCGGCTTCAGTGGGCACTGGCTCGCCAAAATTAGATGATGGAGGATTGGAACAAACGTTGCCTGGTTAGATGAGTCTCGATTTTCTCCTGCGGCATTCAGATGTTAGGGCCAGAATTTGGCATAAACAACACGAAAGTATGGATCCATCCTGCCTTGTATCAACACCTCCGGCTGGTGGTGTAAGTGTAAGGGTGGGGGATATTTACTTGGCACGCCAGCCCATCACAGTCCTAGCCATCACAGGGCACACTCACACATGAGTAAGTAATAGTCACGCAATTTGGCAAGTCCAGTTAGCCTCTGCATGTCTTTGGACTGTGGGGGGAAACCGGAGTACCCGGAGGAAACCCCACGACGACATGGGGAGAACATGCAAACTCCACACACACGTAACCCAGGCGAAGACTCGAACCCGGGTCCCAGAGGTGTGAGGCAACAGTGCTAACCACTGCACCACCATGCCGCTCCTGTTGCTGACCATGTCCATCCCTTCATGACTCTAGTTTACCCAGCTTCTAATGGCTACTTCCAGCAGGATAACGCAGAAGCTCATATCATCTCAGAATGGTTTCTTGAACCCGACAATGAGTTCACTGTGCTCAAATGTTTCAAGCACCTTGTTGACTCTATGCCATGATGAAGTAAGGCAGTTCTGAAGGAAAGGGGGTCCAGCCCAGTACTAGCAAGGTGTACCTAATGAAGTGGCCAGTGAGTGTTCATCAGTTTATCACCCATAATGCCCTTGCTGTATTTAGATAATGCATCTTAATGGTATTCAGCTTCAAGAAATGTCATATTTTTCTTCTCTTTCTTTAGTGATGCCTTTAACTGAATTTTTAAGTTGCAGGAAACTGAAATAATGAAATTCTGCTTAAGACACGCATTTATTAGTTGGAGCTACCTTTCCCTCCTTTATAATAACTCCTGAAGACCGCAAGGAATTCTGCATTGAATCACATCATGAATTCAGTCTGTACCGCAATTCTTGCGAAGGATTTAGCTTCTGCTTCACACAACTGGCTTTGGCACTAGAGGCCAGCAGATCATGATCCTTGGTTTTGATACAGTCTCTTTTTGCAAGGTGCCTGCCAACTTACAGTGCTTAAAGAAAGCAATTAGACTGCGGGAGCTTCTTGGAGGGAACTTGCGAGACTTTTTCTCACAGCCCACATCTTTTCTAAAGTTAGGAAAACTGCTCTTTATGTCATTTTGCAGTCTGTTGTGGAATAACTTTGTGGTACATACCATTAAATGCCTGAAAAGTGGTTTTATAATTACCCAAGTGACAGGTACATCTGGTATGCCGTCAAATTAGTAATACAAAGAATGTCTGCCTTTGGTGCTTATTTTTGTTTTTTTCTTTCTTTCAACATCAGTAACCTATTTTCAATGTTATTGCTGTACACAATTCACTACTCTGATTTCCATTGTTTTGAGTCTCAGTATTTGAAGAAAAACTTTCTTTGTTACAGACCGAGATCTTCAGATATTTTTGCTACACTTCTGTATCTTTCTATTTAAAAGAAAAAAGTATTTTTTTCAAAACAGGATGGATGGGTGGATGGATGATGGATTGATTCAACTCGGATCAATAAAGTACATAAATAAGACAGCAGCATACTACAGTACACATAGCTTAAGTATAAGAAAAGGTAAAGTTTAAGATAATTAAAATAACAAGAAAACAGGATGTACAAGTGAAATAGATCCCATAAGTAATTATCCAGATAAGTAAAAGCATTTGGAATAATCACACTATATGCAACAGTAATTGGAACAGCTATGTTAGTGGTAGTACAAGTATAGAACATGAGTACTATACAGTATGCAGCCTGCAGTGTCAACAGTGTGCAAATATGTGAATGGAAATGCACAGTGAAAGACATTGAAATACAGTATGTAAGAGGGGTTCCTTACTGCAGTAAATCTGTAATTTGTGTTTGTGTGAGTGGGTGTATTAAATATGCAAATTTAATGCAGTTAGCATTTGTCTGCTTCCCAGTACTACCTTTCCTGTACTGAGGGGCATATTTTTGTGCAAATTATTGCATTATTAATTGTTATATGAGCCTTTGCATTCTTTTTCAATATTCTAGCAGTTCTCATCTTACTTGTACCAGCAAGTTTTCTAGGATTCCTAGGAACAGACCTTTTCCAATAATAAAAAGTCTTGCATACTTAAACCTTTACATAAACACCTTAAATGAACAGTAATCAGAAGTGATGAGAATGATTTAACAAAGCATTAAAAAATAGAATTAAATAAAAAGAAATTTAAATGTTGAAAAGGGTTTATGTCTGTGTTTTTGAAGTGACACAATTCTGTACATTTAGAGTGAAGTGTCTTGGCGCAGCCTGGAACTGAGGACAGAGTGTTCCTTAATAAACAGATATACCCCTTTAGAAGTGGTAAGCACATCTGTTACTGTGGTGGGCTTTCTCTACTAGAGGTACATTATATGACTTAAGGCGTGAAGCAGAATGCTGTACAAATCCACTACCTCTTTCTTCTTCAGTACCCCAGAATATTAAAGTATCCAGTCTCTGAGGAATAGAACAGAAATCTGAAAGTGGTTACTATGGTAACTGGCTCTCTTAAGCCGATTGCTGGAGGCTGGGTGGGAAAGCAGCATTTGCCCACCATGAGGGTCGTACTTAATTCATATCAGTTATTAGATTCATGGATCGCCTGCAAGAAAACAGTTTGAGAGACACATTTGGCTCACCACATGAATGTGAAAAGGACTTGCGTCTTGAATCAAATGGAGAGCTGTTGCAGTTAGTTAAAATCTATATGAGGCTAAATTAGGAATAATCTAAGTGCTTTGTAATCACTGCCTAATCATTTTCTCATTAATCTTGTTTGTGAAAATGGGAAGTACTCTTGTGTTATTTGGATGGTTCCCTGATATTGCAAGGTATACCATGTCTGTTAGGAGGTTTGAGATTGCAATTCTGAAATGGACTGGTTTCACATTGCCTTTGAAGCACGAGAACGAATATCTGTCTGCAGTTATTTTAAAATACTTTTTATTTCTTCTGCTTCCAAAACATATCTTCAAGTGTGAGGCTGGTTATCATCTGATTTTTGATGTACAGGATTTGATTAGCATTTGATGAGTTCTTGGTAAGCCCTGTCTTATAGCAACAACAGATGTCATATAATAATTTTCTGCAACCGGCTAAAGAATTACAGGTGCCTAAGGCAATTTAAGACCAAAAAACTTACAGTATAGATGTAAGTCATCTTCTGTTTTGTAGCTGTTTTCTCTTCTTTCTGGCTTGTGTTGCTTCTTTGAGGAGAAAATGACACCAGTGCTCCTGATAGACTAACAGTTGAACCCTTCTGTAGTCTCTCTCATTCCGAATGCAAATGGGTAATATTGCATTATTTATTGCCTCTAACCCCATCCAGAGCATATAGACATTAATTTTACTGGGTATTTACTGAGGAAACCCAGATTTAAACATCTCTCTCAAGCCATGAACCCTTGAGAGGAGTCCAGTGTTGAGCTCCACTGATTCTCGGTGCATCCCCAAGAAGGCTAGCTGAGGCCTCTTCCTCATGCCGCCATCCTCTCTTTCACTTTTTCAGTCTTATCAGGCTGTTTAAAGGCAAGGTAAGTTTGTAGAAATAGCCCATTTTATACACAGATGCAGGTGTTGAAACAGTTCAGTTACTTTTTTGATGTAGTACATTACCTTTGGCTTGTCCCAGCTCACCCTTAGCCGGGGCATTTGTCGGTGAGCATTTTTCTATGCTCCAGTGTCAGGCTGTGGATATAATCCTCCGTCTATTTGAGTCTTTTCAGGCTGTTTAAAGACAAGGCAAGTTTGTAGAAATAGCCCATTTTATGCACAGATGTAGGTGTTAAAACATTTCAGTTACTTTTTTTTTGCAATTATGCTTTTATTGATTTTCCTTTTAATCCCTTCAAAAAATAAAAATCTGCAAACAAATAAATAAATAAATACAATAAAGTAACGGCAATAGTAACAATAAATAAAAATTAAAATTTAATAATAAAAATCACTGATTAAACTGATTAACATAGTAGAAGTAGATATAGACAAATTAAGGAGGGTTACAGCAGATCTACAAAGGGTTACAGTACCATATTTTAACAAAGAACTCTGTTTTTCCCTTTAGGCTGTATGACAATTGTTCCAAATGATCCAAATGATCTCTTTTAACAGTTGGGTGAACAAGTCAAATATTGGAGGTTGTTGCTTGTTCAAATTTAACAGAATACACTTCTTTGCTGTGTAGGAGATCAGTCCAATTCTTTTAGCAGAAATGGGGTCCCTTTTGCCATCCATGTTTTTTCTGAAAAGGTATTTCACAGGTGTCTTGTCATAGGTCATGTCCAATATCTTTTCTGAAAAGACATGTATCATAATTCCAGAACTGTTGCAAACTAGCACAGCCCCAAAATACAGTATATCCATCATTGATCCCCTGGAAGCTTTACATCTGAGACATAGTGGTGATACATTGGGGTATATTTTATGTAATTGAACCGGGGGTAGGTTCATTGAATAAGTTTATAATTTTGCTCCACAATTTTATTACATGAAAATGACGGAAATGCAGCATTATAGATATGATCCCATTGAACCTCTTCTAAGACAAGCCAAGCCAAGGTTTCGTTGCCAGACTGCTTTGTGAAGGTAAAGAAGAGATAACATGATCCAGTAGTGCTAAATAAATTTCAGAAATTTAGCGTAGTGGCCTGTTGTATGATTATTTCTATATGTGAAATTTCTGTCGACAGTTGACTCCCTTTCAAAAAATCATTTATTATGTGGCGAAGCAGTAAGTATTTTAAAAAAACTCTGTAAGCTAAAACCAGTTTGAAAATCAAAAAAGGATTTAAAGATGCGGGGGCGGCATGGTGGTGCAGTGGTTAGCACTGTCGCCTCACACCTCTGGGACCCGGGTTCGAGTCTCCGCCTGGGTCACATGTGTGCGGAGTTTGCATGTTCTCCCCGTGTCGTCGTGGGGTTTCCTCCGGGTACTCCGGTTTCCCCCCACAGTCCAAAAACATGCTGAGGCTAATTGGAGTTGCTGAATTGCCCGTAGGTGTGCATGTGTGAGTGAATGGTGTGTGAGTGTGCCCTGCGATGGGCTGGCCCCCCATCCTGGGTTGTTCCCTGCCTCGTGCCCATTGATTCCGGGATAGGCTCCGGACCCCCCGCGACCCAATAGGATAAGCGGTTTGGAAAATGGATGGATGGATTTAAAGATGCCATTAGTAAAAAGTTGTTTAAAGAGTATCAAACCTTGGTCCTTCCACTTTTGAAGAGTAGCTTTTCCCAAGGTGTCCAATAGGACTTTATTAACTTGTAGGGGAGACAACATAGAGATAGGAAACCTGCAGTTAGCAAATGTTTTTAAATCCTGCCAGATTTATGTCTTGAGGGGGCACCATCGAGCAGGCCATGGAGTAAGACATGCTTTGGGGAGCTCTGCTGGACTTTGTTTTAAAACTATATTATTAGCGTGTAATACTGACTTAAAACGCCCGAATAGACATTTAGGCTCGCTGTCTTTTGTCACACAGCTACTTAAAGCAGTGTTCGGCATGGATAAAGAGGTGATGGTTGATAGATTGCACTGAACCCCCCAACCGATAAAAGCTAAGGGGAGGCCTCGCACCATTATCGCGAAACTTCACTATCACCAGGACTGCGTGGATATACTTCAATGAGCAAGACAAGAGGTAATGGTCTGAAATACAGAGAACTGTCTATCTCCATTTTTCCAGACTATCCTCCCTCCATGGCACAGGCAAGGTTTGCATTTACCGAAGTTAAAGAACTGCTGAAAGGTCAAGCAGATGTTTGCTATGTAGTAATATATCCTGCTATGTTTCGCATCACTTGCAACGGGACTAGGAGAGATTTTCTGGACCCAAATCAAGTGGTGTCCTTTGTGAAATCGAACAACTGAGCCGATGGTTCTTCTCTCTCTCTCTCTAGCTCGCTGTGGAATTGTGGGTAATCGTTTACCATGCTCGGTCTTAGTCAGCGTGCCTCACTCATATAGTCAAAATTTTGTAGAAAAGCACCACCTGAATAAGGGTGTAGCAGTGCGAGTGATGAATCTTTTTAATGACAATGCAATGTCCACATTTTCACGAAATCAAAAAGGAGGCAAAAGCGGCTGTCATTAGATAGGTTCCTTGTTAAAGTCGCACAAAAAGAAGAAGATTCCAGTGAGCCAACAGATAGTGATTCTGGTAGTTATAGTGAAAGTCATTCTACAAAATAACCCTTCTCTCTCTCATCTCCCTCACACCATCCATGATTCCTTTCCAAGGTAAAGTGCAGGTTAATTTGTTTTATGTATTTTTACTTTATATTTTGCATTAAACATTTTATTGAAATATTTTTGTGTTGTGGAACTAATCGTCTGCGTTTCCATTATTTCTAATGGGAAAATTCGCTTTGATATAGGAGTGCTTTGGATTATGAGCACGTATCCGGAACGAATTATGCTCGCAATCTGAGGTTTTACTGTATCTGGATAACCCATAGGTTTAAAAATCTCTATGAAGCCAATTTATCTACACTTCTAGATGGCTTAAAGAAGATCCCTGGAATCAAACCAAAATATCCCCAAAGTGCGGTAAAACCTGAAACTTCCTTACTTTTGGGGACACTTCTTCAGGTTCCCATTTGCACAACCGCAGTTTTATAAAAATCTGTGAATGCAATCAAAAAAGTAAAAATGCCAAAAGTCTTGTATTTGGGTTGGTTGCTTATAGTTAATGTTAGGGATGGGTAGAGGTTAAGGGTGTCTTGATTGGGATTAGGGTTTTCCCCATAGAAATGAATGGACGGTCCCCATTTAGATAGGTAAACCAACATGTGTGTGTGTGTATGAGGGGGCTAAATATTGTCATTGGAGGCTATGGGAGAAATAGGTATTAGATGGGGGAAGGGTGACAGGATTGTCTGGGGAATACATTGTCGTCAACCAGTATCTGGTTGTACTATGTGCAGTTTGGGTTGAAACATGGTGTTCCCCACGCATCATTTAAAAAAAATTATTATTACACAAATATTATGATTAAACTCAATAGATATATTGGCAAGTTTTAGCAGTATACAAAGAAGCCATCTTGTTTTATCAGATTAAGGGAAGGAAAAGAGATAAGTTGACACAGTAATTTATAGTAAGGTTCTCCAGGATATATCACCATTCGCCTGTTCACATTTTGCTCCTTCTTCAGTTTGTGCTCCTTTTAGTTGAGCCTAGCCAACATTTTTCTAAATATAGAGAATGGCTTCATATCCAATACACCCACAATAGTGGCGCACACATGCTTCATACTTAAGGGAAGAAATGAGTGCTTTTGATTACTGCAGATGTCTTTCAGGTGCAGAGGAATAATGGGATATTAGAAAACAGTAACACAAAATGCATCTGAGAAACCATTGATTGAGGAGAAACTCTGGGGACAGACACATACACACATTTGTATGTATTATTCCAGTGTACTGTAACAGAACTTTACTAGTAGGGCTTCTTTACTGTCTGAAAAGTTCTGTCGTTCTGTTACTTTTAAATATCAACTAATTATTTATACTATTAATCAGTGAGATTAATTCCTCTTTGTGCAGGCTTGGATCTGACATTTTGGTTCCTTTAATAGTTCACTCTATTTTGCAACAGATATTGACTTTTTCATTTCCCCCAAATTTCCTTATTGCTGTTTTTATTTGTACAGCGTATGCTCCAGTATTTTTAATAATCTTTTTGGAATACTCAGACGTTCGATGCATTGTCATTGGTGAAGGTCGGACTCCCCCACCACTTGCATTATTTGCATAGCCTTGTGTTCTCTGTTAGTCTTTTGTGATGCCTCTAGTTCTTCACATGCTAACAGTGCAGACGTGCTTCCTGGAACCACAGAAGTCTTCTGTGTGCATTAAATAATTCCAGCAAACTCTTGGAGCAGAGAGAAAAATCACACCTTCTTTTTCAAACTTTAGAACGTCTGTTCTGTGGGAACCATGGTCGTACTAATTTAGTCTCTGTTATTTTGCATAGTTTTAATTAATGAATTAATTACACTACACTATTAATTACATTACGCTATCAGCATATTCACTATCTGTGAATCTTCACTTTCAGATACAAAAAATGAAATGGTGGTATCCTAGATTAGCTGTAAGTACTGTATAAATTGATTAATATCATTACCGGTGCTGGCTTTTGAACTGCCCGCTGATAATCTGGTCTCTCTCCCCTGTAGCCCGGAGGACACCTCTGGGACCTGGGTCCGAGTCTCCGCCTGGGTCACATGTGTGTGGAATTTGCATGTTCTCCCCATGTCGTCGTGGGGTTTCCTCCGGGTACTCCGGTTTCCCCCCACAGTCCAAAAACATGCTGAGGCTAATTGGAGTTACTAAATTGCCCGTAGGTGCAATGTGTGAGTGAATGGTGTGGCTCCCCATCCTGGGTTGTTCCCTGCCTCGTGCCCATTGCTTCCGGGATAGGCTCCGGACCCCCCATGACCCAGTAGGATAAGCAATTTGGAAAATGGATGGATGGATGGATTTTGATTTGTTGGACATCTGGACCATTTTCCATTTTGCCTCAGTCCATCATAGACTTCTCTGGTCCAGAGAAGTCAGCAACATCACTGGATCATGTTTAGATATGGTTTCTTCTTTGCATGGTAGAGATTCATCCTGCATTTGTGGTTTTCTGAAGTGTCTCTGAGCCCATGCAGTGATTAACACTATAGAATTGTCTGTTTAATGCAGTGCCGCTTGAGGACTGAACATCATGGCTGTCTAACATTGGTTTTCACCCTTGTCTAATCCGTAGAGAGATTTCTCTGGATTCTCTGCAACTTTTAATGATATTATGTACCGTAAATGATGAAATTCCCAAATTCTTTGCAATATTACAGTAAGGAACATTATGCTTAAACTGTAGCACTATTTCACCATGCAGTCTTCCACAGAGTGGTGAACCTCTCCCCATCCTCACTGCACAGAGACTCTGCCTCAGTGGGAGGCTCTTTTTATACCCTCATCTTAATGACCTGTTGCCAATTAACCTAATTAGTTGTGAGATATTCTACCAGGTGTTTTGTTTTTGCATTACACAACTTTTTTATTTCTTAGAATTAGAATTTAGCGATTAATTGTCATTGTTGACACACCACAGCACACAGTGCACAACAACGAAATGTGTTAACTTTTCTAGTCTTTTGTTGCCTCTGTCCCAGCTTTTGATGTTTCTGCATCAAATTCAAATGAGAGTTCTATTCCGACTGAACATTTCTTCGAATTATCAGCATTTGTTCTTTGAAGTGTAAAAACTAAAATGAAAGCTTTTGCTGAAGTGAGTCTAGAACAACTGCCAATCCAGCTCAGTGTCCCATTCGAGTGTGGATGAAGGTAAGATCTGATGAATGGTGTGAGTTTACAGTTTGTCATATTAAATGGTCCTTTGGTTCTTCTAGTGACATAACTCTTATCTGCTGAACTAAAGATAATTTCTCCTTATGAACTGGTGGGTTCTTTCTCTTCAGTGCTTTTTAACAATCTGCCCAAAGGTGTACATGGCTTTTGTGTGATTATTGAAAACAGTCTTTTTTCCTCCTAAACCATCCTTCTGGGCATCTTAGACATTAGTCACACTGTATCTATCCTTTAAGCTTATTAAACAGTTGTTGAAAAGAGGTTTTGTTTTGGTGTGTAGCCTTGTCGACCATTGGGTAATATTCGTCATATCCTTATGTTTAATAAATGTTTCAAACTTTAAACTACAAAAAGTACCGCCGCACCACCACCATCTTTTTACCTTGTTTATCTGCAAGATATCCTCTTTTAAAAGTGCAAATGCTTCGCCTTTGATCTGCAGCCCTGGTGATTATTGGGCGTGCGCCATATAATATCGATATGATATCGCCCAGCCCTAACTGGAAGAATACAGTAGTGGAGCTAGGTAAACGAAGATATGAGATGGCCTCCAGGGACTAAAGCAGGCTGTAACTATCTCAAATGCTTGTATCCAGCCCAGATTATTCTTTTGTCTTGCTCCAACAAATCCAGTGAGGGCACTGTGTGGCTCAGCGGGCTAAACCTCTGTGCCTGTGATTGGATGGTCACCGGTTGAGCCCGGCCTTGGCAGAATAGTCATGCCTGTAGGCCCTTAACTCCCAGCTCTATAGGCGCCACTGTGGGTGGCTGCTGTTTGCTGCCAAGCCTGCTCTCACCTACATGTCTGTCATGGAGAGCCTCATGGGGTAGGTGAAAAGAGAATTTCCCCATGGGGATCAGTAAAGTATTATTATTTTTAATCATACATAACAATAATAACAATGCCAATATTAATTTATTATTATTATTATTATTATTATTATTATTGGTGTTGTTGTTGTTATTAACAATAATATTAATATGGATATAAGAATGATAATTATAATAATTATTATTATATCCAGGGAAACACTAATAATTGTTTGAGTCAATATTCTTCATACATTTAGAGTTAAAACAAGATTCAGAGTTCTAATACAAAGTTCTTTGTTCTATATCAATGCTTGTATTTCTTGACTATTGATATTCCTTTTTCAGAGCAGTTAAAATCCATATTTTTCTACCCTTTATTTGCAATGCTATTTCATTGTACTATCACATCTTTAGATTTGGTTGTCATGGAATATAATAACCACAACTTAATTATTTAATTGCCTCTTAATTAGACAGTATCAAAGTTTGGCATCGCCAAATAATAGTAAAGGTGGCCATTTGTACATAAACAATATATAGATAACAAAGACCAATCATGGATAAGATGATATGAAATCAATTTTGGAATAGGTATGCCACATCTAAATAATATATTCTTTACATAGTTATTCTTAGGATGACTGAATCAGCTGGTGTGTGTAGACAACATACCAATAGCTTGATGGAATTTACTAGCCAAATTGGTAGTTTTCATTTTCATTAACAATAATAACCCTGAGACCCGGGTTCGAGTCTCCGCCTGGGTCACATGTGTGTGGAGTTTGCATGTTCTCCCCATGTCGTCGTGGGGTTTCCTCCAGGTACTCCGGTTTCCCCCCACAGTCCAAAAACATGCTGAGGCTAATTGGAGTTGCTAAATTGCCCATAGGTGTGCATGTGTGAGTGAATGGTGTATGAGTGTGCCCTGTGATGGGCTGGCCCCCCATCCTGGGTTGTTCCCTGCCTCGTGCCCATTGATTCCGGGTTAGGCTCCGGAGCCCCCGCGACCCAGTAGGAAAAGCGGTTTGGAAAATGGATGGATAATAACCCTGATTCAAATGTGCAGACCTTTGTCCTTTTAGAAAGGCCCATTGTATGAAACTTTTCCATTAGATGTGCTTCACTGTGGTGTTTTACATTTGCTTATAACAAAGAGCTAAACTCATGTTCTTAAGTACACTCATCTGAGTATGTGAACAAGCTTCACAAGCCTGTCACACTGATGGAAAAAAAACATTATGAAATGTTTTCTAATTTTTCAGCACTAAAGATCAGGACATATCTGCATTATTATATGCAGTATAGTTTTTGTTGCGACATTTTTTTGGTATTGTAAAAAATATATTTCAATCCAATATATTTTCTTTGCATTTCCAATATCAACCAAAGGACTCTTTATCTCCCTCCATTCAGAAAGGGAATTGCAGGGATTTGGGAAAGAATTTGGAAAACGTTTCATTACTTTATATTTTCAATCAAAAAACAATTGAACCGACCTCTAAAAGCAATTGCTTGCTGAGGCAATTCTAAGAAGTTTCATGGGAAAGGAATGGGAGAGGAAAAAATAGTGATGCTGCCAAGAATTCAGAGAGGCACACTAGAATCTCAGCTCTCACAAAAGTTATAAATAACCAATGAACTCTTTTTTATGTTTTCAGTGGGTCTTTTCAACTTCTTCACTAAGCTAACGCTTAACGAGAGGAGGGCATTTTTGTGTGTTTTTTTTTTTTTTTTACTTTATTATTTCTGTCATATTCCCTTGTAAAGTCAGTGAAACTTTTATTGTGCTGCTCAAGTCCCCCTCTCTACTTTTTTTCTCTAATAAACATATTTTTCCAATTTCAGAAATTATATGGTTTTGGAATTGCTCTGTTGCTACAACAGGTACGTTTGTATAAATGCAGTAACTTGAAAAGTATTTATCAAATCTTTTTAAAACTTTGCAGAGACATTTTATGGCAAACTGGAATTGTTTAACATGAAGACAGATTGCCCCAAAACTGAAGGAGCGCCACATAGCGATAGCAAAAAGAAGGGCAATTTCAGCCCCTTGATCCCATTAGCATGATAACTTAAAGAATTTTATGGATCTTTTTCAAACTCTGCAGACGTATTGTATGGGTGATGAACCAGAACTACTCAAATTTTGAGAGAGATTCCCCCTAAATTGAAGCAGCACCACATAGTGATAGCAAAGAAAAGGGCAGCCTCTGGCACTTATCCAGTTAGCATGATAACTGCAAAAGTATTTGAAAGGTTTTTTTAAAAAAAAAAAAAACTTAGCAGACTCATTATATGGGGGACGATTTGAACCTGATCTGTATCAATTTTTTGGCAAATTGCATGAAAAATTAAGCAACACTGCTTAGTGGCAGCAAAGGGAAGGGTGACTTCAGAAGACATTTGACATTGTGAACATAACTCTAAAAGAATTTGAAGCTCTTATGGTCCTGCATTTTATGCTATTGCCACTTCATGACAAAGATTATATGGATAAGATCTACACCTTAGTTTTTGTAGCGACAAATGAACCGAAGCAGCATCACTAGGTGCCAGGGAAGGAAGGGAAAGGTGACTCAGAAAACACGGGAAATCTAAAAGTAGTTTTTCCAAACTTGCCAGTAACATTGTACAGCTCTGCGGTTCTTAACCTGTGGGGTGCTACATAATTGGGAGGGGTTGCAAAATAATTTCCTCTATATCCTGTTAGAATTTTTTTTTGTCTTGGGGGACACCTCCACCAAGATAATGGAATACGATTGTTTTTGAAAGTACTGTCAAAATACCGTATACCACGGTAGTATAAGTGGGTAGTATAAGAATATGAAAAATGCCATACCACACAAGCCTTGTATGTGGGAGGAATAGGGATTAGATTTTTAAATTTTTTTTGGGGGAGGGCAGGTGGGGGGGGGAGGTGACAGGGTGCCTGTAAAATACATTGTCATCACTCCATTGTCATCATTTAGTTTCTTTTTTCCACCAAATGTGTTGGATTTTTGTGGTTATTAGCGGTATTAGGGGCAGTTACTGCTTGGTGTATGTGTGGGAGATACAGAGGCTGTGAAATAGGTTGGGTGTAAAAAATTGATAAGCTGTCTCATGTAAAGCCAATAAGTCTTTCTAACGCTTAATAGATTTTGTTGTCATGCTGCTCAATATGAGAACTTCTCCGGAGGCCTCTCACGTATTTTGCTTGTGTCTTGTTGTCTAGGGAAGAAAAATGAAAAAATATATATATAAAGCGGCACAGGGTAAATGGCGGAGCATTGAAAATTTCGAAGCTTCCGGCACTGGCTATATACCGTCACCCAATAATGACATCATTGGGGCGGAGACAGTCACACAGGCTGGGGAAGAGGTGCAGGAGAGTAGGAAGGTCTGGACTGGAGTCAGGAAGTCGACCGACCTGCAGACATGGGACTACAAACATACACTGCCCCTAGCAGTTTGTAACACAATGAAAACAATTATATTTAATGTAATCTAATGCGGGGCGGCATGGTGGTGCAGTGGTTAGCACTGTTGCCTCACACCTCTGGGACACGGGTTCGAGTCTCCGCCTGGGTCACATGTGTGTGGAGTTTGCATGTTCTCCCCATGTCGTCGTGGGGTTTCCTCCGGGTACTCCGGTTTCCCCCCACAGTCCAAAAACATGCTGAGGCTAATTGGAGTTGCTAAATTGCGTGACTATTACTTACGCATGTGTGAGTGACCCATAGGTGTGCATGTGTGAGTGAATGGTGTGTGAGTGTGCCCTGCGATGGGCTGGCCCCCCATCCTGGGTTCGTTTCCTGCCTTCCGGGATAGGCTCTGGACCCCCCACAACCCAGTAGGATAAGCGGTTTGGAAAATGAATGGATAGATAGAATCTAATGCTTACACACGTATTATCTGCAAACATAAACAGTACATTTATACCGCAGTTAAAATCTCAGCCTGTGTCCCCAGCACAATAATTATCCAGTAACCTTTATCATTATAGCATGTACATAAGCTACTGAACATAAAATGTTTCTGATCAAAGTGAAGTGTTATTCTGTAATCTTGAAACTCCCAATTTGTCTATCATGGTTTGTGTCGACTGCAAAATACAATATGTGCAAAAGCCTGAGGCAGTGGAATTATTTTTTTAAACAATTTTCATGTTGGTGAAAACTGATATTATGTATGTGAAAGTGTGTTAGTTTTTGGAAAAATTCATTGGAAAAGATTATTTTTTAAATACTGTGCTATTGTACATTTTTGTGTGTGTATATATATATATATATATATATATATATATACACACTTACTTCCCAGATAAATAGCTTTAAGCATTTTATTTGTCTTGAGACTTTTGCATGGTGCTATGTGTGGATGAGTAGTTTTCCTAGCTATTGTTTATACATATATCACAATTAAGAAGTGTTGTGTATCAAATATGATTCATTGTGCTACTAAGTATGTCAATCCATAAGTCAGTTGGAGTTGAACATGACATGAGGTCAACCATCAATGTAGAACAAAATGCTGATGTATTATCCACATTGAGTTTCATAATTATCCTAAAGTGATTTTGTCACTATAGTACCATACTTAATTGTAATTTTTTCTTATTGTTTTTATTATCATTTTTTCAAATAACTCACTCAGTTTGTTAAATTATTTCGCCAGTCATACACTTGTACATACTGTAGGGAGCAAACACAGTCCGTCTACAAGCAAATCCCAATGAATATAGAAGCCTATTATATGTTGGTCTTGTCACAAGATGAATGGAAAAAATCCACTTTCCTTAGAATGGAGGGCAAATTGGACCGGTAGCCTTCCACCGAACCTTCTCCTACTCGTACTGCTCTTTTATTTGATGTGTTTGATGTGACAGCACCAACCGCTGTCAGCATAATTTAAGACTTATTTCACCATAACAGTTGCACACGTTCATTTGCTCAGCACCTGTGAAAGGTTCTTATGTTTTGCTTTTAGCTTTTGTTCCACAAAGCCGGATGCTGGCCATGGCGTTTAAACAAGAAAGACTTGCTGTGTTTGTTAGTTTTCTACTGACCTTGCCTCCAATTTTGAATTTACAGTAGGATACCTCTTGTTTGCATTTTTCCATTATCTATATAGGCTAAGGTCATTATCCAAGGTTTACACACTTACAAAGCGTAAGTGATTGTGACAGGATTATGGTTTGACACTCATGTATTGCTGTGACGAATATGAATTTAAAAAGTGTACATATATATGATGTGTATGTATGATTTGTGCATATTCCAGTTGTTTATAATAATGCCGATAATTTATTTTTAACAATCTACTAAAATCTAACCTCAAAGCAAGCAGCCTGCTTTTCCAAATGGGAAATTGTGAAACTGTGTGATTGTTGATGTGCTGTGTGGTTGTTTTAGCACCTCAGAAATGGCAGCCCTCCTGGTATTTTCACATACACTGCAGTGTCTAAAATTTACTGAGAATGGTGTGATTAATAGAAAAACATTTAGTCACTGGCAGTTTTGCTGCTTAGAAAACACCTTGTTAATGAGATGGGTCAGAGGAGAATGGCTAGACTCATTAAAGCTGACACGAAAGCAACAAATGCAAAAAGAACAGCATTTTCAGACACCTACTCGACAACTGTTAAGGTGGTTCTGGAGACATAAGGCTCCTACCTGGTGCTGTGCACTGAGTATATAAAACATTGAATGAAAGTTAAAGTTACTAGATTTGAGTTGAAGGCCTCTGGTATATAGAGCTCAAGCTGACCACCAGTGCCCCTGGACCATTTCCACATACAGTGACAGTTAACTATCAGGGCCCCTGGGCCATTTCCACATACAGTGACAGTTAACTATCAGGGCCTCTGGGCCATTTCCACATACAGTGAGAGTTAACTATCAGGGCCTCTGGGCCATTTCCACATACAGTGAGAGTTAACTATCAGGGCCCCTGGACCATTTCCACATACAGTGAGAGTTAACTATCAGGGCCCCTGGACCATTTCCACATACAGTGAGAGTTAACTATCAGGGCCTCTGGGCCATTTCCACATACAGTGAGAGTTAACTATCAGGGCCCCTGGACCATTTCCACATACAGTGAGAGTTAACTATAAGGGCCCCTGGACCATTTCCACATACAGTGACAGTTAACTATCAGGGCCCCTGGGCCATTTCCACATACAGTGACAGTTAACTATCAGGGCCCCTGGGCCCTTTCCACATACAGTGATAGTTAACTATTAGGGCCCCTGGGCCCTTTCCACATACAACGAGAGTTAACTATCAGGGCCCTTGGGCCCTTTCCACATACAACGAGAGTTAACTATCAGGGCCCCGGGGCCCTTTCCACATACAGTGACAGTTAACTATCAGGGCCCCTGTGCCCTTTCCACATACAGGGAGAGTTAACTATCAGGGCCCCTGGGCCCTTTCCACATACAGTGATAGTTAACTATTAGGGCCCCTGGGCCCTTTCCACATACAACGAGAGTTAACTATCAGGGCCCTTGGGCCATTTCCACATACAACGAGAGTTAACTATCAGGGCCCCTGGGCCATTTCCACATACAACGAGAGTTAACTATCAGGGCCCCGGGGCCCTTTCCACATACAGTGACAGTTAACTATCAGGGCCCCTGTGCCCTTTCCACATACAGTGACAGTTAACTATCAGGGCCCCTGGGCCATTTCCACATACAACGAGAGTTAACTATCAGGGCCCCTGGGCCATTTCCACATACAACGAGAGTTAACTATCAGGGCCCCTGGGCCATTTCCACATACAACGAGAGTTAACTATCAGGGCCCCTGGGCCATTTCCACATACAACGAGAGTTAACTATCAGGGCCCCTGGGCCATTTCCACATACAACGAGAGTTAACTATCAGGGCCCTTGGGCCCTTTCCACATACAACGAGAGTTAACTATCAGGGCCCCTGGGCCCTTTCCACATACAACGAGAGTTAACTATCAGGGCCCCTGGGCCATTTCCACATACAACGAAAGTTAACTATCAGGGCCCTTGGGCCCTTTCCACATACAACGAGAGTTAACTATCAGGGCCCCTGGGCCCTTTCCACATACAACGAGAGTTAACTATCAGGGCCTCCGTGGCCCCTTCCACACAGAGGGATAGTTAACTACCTGGGCCCCCTGGTCCCCTAGCATATATGTTGCGATCTGACCACCGGTACTTGGTCCATGCTATCCTCCTCGGTGCATACAGTGCACACTAACAACAAGAGCCATTCAAATATAATGATGGCAAGCTCTAGACCTGACAAGCTGCAGCATAGTAAGCTTGCTAAAATGCAATGTCCAAATCCTTGGTAGCAGAGCAGTCCCTTTACATGGTATGTGCACCCCTACCCCATTGCTGGTACACAATTCTTTAAGGGAAGTTTATCTGTCTATGTATTATATAACAAAAAGACCAGATAGCTTTCCTGCTTTCTTGTTATATTTTAGTTTATGCAGAAATAAAAAAAATGCTGCCTTCAGGGACTGATTTATATCTTACTGGGAGAAGAGGATATTGTAGTTAGTTCAATCCTAGTTGCGCTACTGAACTCTTCATTATTTTGTAGATGATTTCATCCTGCAATAGCTGTAGATAAACCTTCCTTTTAATGTTGTTATAGCACCACAAGTGACCTCTTAAATCGGAATAAACTGTAACAGTAATATGGATGTTTTACTACCTTTTTCAAGTCGAAGTCTAGGATCACTGTGCCAGTTAGTGTGAATTTGTGGGTAGTGGATTCTTCCTTTATCCTGCTAGTTGTTTTTTTTTTTTTTATGTTTTTTGCAGTTTTGAGTTCTCTCATCCCAGCTGTATCTTGGAGCTAATTTGACACCCCCCAAACACAGTTCCTGTCATGACCTCAGAGGTTACCAGTGCTGTGGAGACTGCAGCTCTTGGGTGGCATGTGCCCCTCGCCAGGGCAGCTTCACTGTGTCTTTGCTGGTTTGTCCAGCTGTCTGTCTTTGACCAGCTTTGAAGCTCTGCCGGTGCCCATCGCTACATTTTGCATTCTATCTCAATCTTCTGTCTTTTTGGAACGTGTGTCTGGACTAGTGACAGCTGTCACTCACACATTAAATGTTTACTTATTTAGGATGTGAGAATGGAATGCTAATAAACTTGCATTTTCTGGGTAGTGCAATGAGAGGGGAGGGTCTCGTTTGGTCTACCGACAGTAACGCAGTGATCACCATGGTTGGTTTAATGTGCCAGACCATGTTTACGTTTTAAAACTTTTGTTGCTGCATGGGTGTGGTGTGAGGTAAGTGATATATTTGGCAGTTTAAATCAAGTATGTCATTGAAAATCTGTCAAGACGACCTTAAGTAACACAAGTCTGTGACAATGTCTGTTTTTGGTTTGTGTGGCCAGGAGTATAACAGCATGGTGCGATTTGGGATGTCAGTCTGCAGTCATTTCATCTAAAATTTAGCTCTGTGCTTACTGTTGGAAGGGAATATGTCAAATGACAGCGACACATTTTCTTAACTGCTTTTTTCTTGGCATTTAATGCACCAGTGATAAATAAATAAATAACTTATGCTAATTTCAAATCTGTTTGTCAGTGGAGGCCAATATTCAGCTTGGCATGAGTCAAGTCTTGATTGTGATTACTGCACTGTGTTCAGTGGCAGATGGTGGAAGATATCCAGGTTGTACTTAAGATGGGAAAGTTCCATGCTTTCTCAAATCTGTCTATTCATTTCTACAACTAGACATTTTACAAAATCCAGAATCTTTTAGTATGAAGTAACAATGTCAGGGGAATAAAAAAACCACTGAGGATGCTTATTTTTATTTCCGATGCGCAGTATTAAGAATTAAATGATTATTGTGGTGTGGTCCAATGTTTATATTCCAAAAACAGACGGCATACAAAAGAAATTTGTGCTTAATTTTTTGGGGGTTCACTTCTGATATACAATGATCAGCATACCCAATGATCAGCATACCCAATGATCAGCATACCCAATGATCAGCATACTCAAAATGCCCCACAGAACTCTTGATATTTCACCACTTGTGACAATCATGGCCCCTAATTTCCAATATAGAATTGGTTGAAACTTTGGCAGGTCTAGCAGAGTAAGAACAATTTATAATGGGAGACATGCATTGTTACAAAGATTTGAGTGAATAAATTTACTACCAAAAAACCCATAGTTTTCACGAACTTTACTGCAACTTCTGGTTTGTGGGCCAAGAACTATAGGCAAGACCAAGGAACATAAATAGCCAATACATCAGCACAAATTAATATCCAGGGCAGAGGGTATGACAGCAGGATTCAGGAAAACTATGGCTTATTAAATAAAATAGCAAAAAAATGATTGAAATGAAAAGTGAAACACAGGAAACATATATATATAGCTGGGAACTGGAAAAAAATGTGGTATTTAGTTCCAACCCCGACTCGAGGAGCAGTGGAGCTTGTTGGAATCGTTAGCTTTCCTTTGCCTTATTCCTAGTCTGTTATATGTAAGTTCAAGAAAATTACTTAATTTGCATGACATCACTTATGACACTCCAAGTATCAGGTGACTCACTTGGTATATTTTCTTTAAATTAATGGGGATCATGGTTCCTGGTTTCATAAGAATTCCTGCCATCAATAAATCAGAATGAATCCTCACACATCACATGATGTTTATATTGTTGGAAGTTCAGTGAATCCTTTACTAAGATGAAATATTGGTCCTAGCTGCTCATCAGAAGTATTTGCTGGTGTAAGTAATTTTGCTGTAGCTGCTCATTTGTCCTGGATAGATGTAAGATGTTATTGGTGTTATTATATAAATCATAGGTTTATGTATCTGATCAGCCAGTAACAAAAAAAAATATTCAAAAACAGACCTATAGCAAGTACACATTCCACAGAAGCATAACTGCGACTATGTAACTTTTACTATGCTAAACACAGGAGAATGCAGGTCACCAGGTCTTTAGCGGTTTGCTGCAGGAGTCCAGAACTCTTGCATGATGACACTCCAGGAACAGGCCTGTAGGCATCTTAAGGTCAACCTGAGGGACAGTTTCAAGAACCTGTAGGGACTGAGCATCTCCTGCAGAAAGGATAGTCAGTAATTTAGTGATAGGAGGCTTGGAAAAACATACATGTATACCCTGCTTTTGTGCTAAAGAAAACGCTGCTCATTAATGTGAATGATGCTCATTAATGTGAATAATGCTCATTAATGAGAAGCCTCATTCACTCCTCACCCCATGTTTTGTCCAGGACAGGAAGCTGTGTGCGCACCCCTACCTGGAGATCTATAAGGGCGATCTGATCTACTACATGAGTCCATTGGCACGTCAGAGTGACTTTTACGTGCCTGAAGTGCAGGCAGCTGAGAGGAAGCATCAGGATGCTGAAGAATCTGAGGATGACAGGGGGACAGACATCACAGGTATGACTTGCACTCCTGCTGTTCGTACTTCCGCAGCTTCCAGATGTTTATTCCTTAATACTTGTTTCTGTTTCACTTGGCTACCAACACATAAATATTACTACCAATAGTTAGTAGTACTGCTTTATTATTTCAGTGCAGTCCTTCTGGCTGTGAAAGACTTGAGTAATGTTGCAAGCATCGGCCTTCTGTTACTCTTTTCAAAGTAAGAGGCCATGTAGTCAATATTTGAAGGCCTGTAATTGTTCTGTCTCTGTTAACACATCAAGTATTACTGGCAAGAAGCAAAGGGCAACGATCAGCCTCCAGTTATTTTTTAAACTGACTGAGCTTTTGGGTAAGAATAATCCAAAGTTCATGAGCCTGGGGTATTGACTTGTCATGAAATAAATTGTTTGATAAGTTAACCGTGGCTCAGACATTAACTCAGTGACAGGTGAATGCTTCATTCAAGACTGTGTATATTTTTTACTACAATTCTATGGTTAAGCGAGACCTGATGAGGACAGAAAGATTTGACATGGAGAAAATGGGAAATCAGACCCATGAAAAAATATTTCCCCTTGGTGGGGGTGGAGGGGGGTGAAATATACAATAAAACCAGAAAACATAATACTTGTCTGGAGGAAAGGAAAGAGATTTGGTTTTGTCTTAGATGAGACAAGCTGAATGAAGCATCACCACATGTGCATTGGGGGCTGACACTATTCCCCTGGGTCCACGCCTTCTGGGTGGGTAACTTTCATTTCATTTTATTATTAAATTAACATTATACGAAATACAAGACAGCTGTTTTCGGTATCTGTCCAGATATTGTTCTTTTATTCCCTTCGGCTGGTGGGAGATTTGCTAATGTTTATTTATCAGAGACCTTTCCACCCTGAATACTTTAGTAATTTGCTAGTGTATCTAATATAAAGCAACTAGCGAAGAGAAATTGTCTTGTCAGCTGCACTAACTCACTGCTCATCTCTCTGTGTTTCCTCTCATTCGGTTTTCGCTTTAATCCTCCTACATCCAGCACGTCCAGCCCCCTCTTGGAGAATTAATAAACATGATGAGATTATTAATTCATCGTGTGCCCTAGAGAGATGTTGTTCTAGTCATCCTCTGTGGTTGTTTTAAAAAGTCCAGAAGCAAATATATTTCACAAGGAGCAAAGAACGTACAAGAAAAGCTAACAGTTTCCGTCAGCTGAAAGCAGACACGAGTAATTGTTCAATAACAGTTGATCAATTATTTCACAGTTTCTTGTATCTAAGTGAAGTTCAAAAAGACAGAGACCTCACGAACAACAATGGACAGGCTGGACCAAGCTTATTCTTCTATTGCTTAGGCTGTGGTGCAAAAACATATCAGTGCACTGAAAACCAAAATTAGATGTATTGCCAATGAAGTATGACCCCAAGCTGACCTACTGTGTACTTGTAATTCTTGGGATTGACCGTATCCAACTTCCTGTTAACAAAGTCATGTGGTGTTTGTGGATAGCCAGTTTGCAGTTATGTTTCCGGATTCTAGACTATACTTCTGTTTTTGCTTTGAATAATGCTGCTCATGCATGCATTGTACATGTGTTTTTATATAAGAAAGGATACAAAATAAAAGAAAAATATTTTTGCTTATAAATGTGCAATTGTGTAAAATGCCTATTATAATGAATTAAGTTTAAATCCCAGTCATGGAGTAATGTAATCCATAGGCATTCTCCCTACTGCCTCGTGGAATTTGTGTGGTCTCGCTCTCCATCTCGACTGGGCTGTCACAGAACGCACCGCTCACACTCCCGCAGGCCACAATCATCTTGCATGCAGTTGTACAGATGAGCTTCCTGAGTGGCTCAGTGAGCTGTAGGACTTCACAAGAATGTTGCTCTTGTGATCAGCATGTGAGGTTTCTCTTAAGTCTTTCCTTTTGGTGAGTGAGCTGCTTTGTAGAGACCAAGATTGAGTGAGTTGTGAAATATGTACAATATGGAGATGTGTGGAAGGTCTCCAGATTGACATGCAAAAAAACTATAACACTGTGTTCGTTTCCTTTGTAGTTATTTGAAATGATAGTGAGTATAGTTAGACCTCTCTCATAAATCCAAGTAGCAGACATTTGTATGTGTATTTGACTTGTCACATGACCATTGCTTTTTCTTACTTCCTTATTTTATACATGTATCTTTAGATTCATTTTTGACAGTTTTCTATGACCTACTGCATGCATCTGAGAGTTAAAAAAAACTTGTAACTAGACTTTCTTTCCCAATTTTTTATCTTCATCTCATACATCCGGGTTATAGCCCTAGATTAAAGCAAACATGGTTTCAGGACTTTTAGCATTTATTAATCAGTTATAAATGTTTAATTGATAGGCTCTGCTACAGTGATATCGCTACATTGTTTCTTCACATTGCTAGTACTACACATCATGAGTTGTAGTACTGATTGTGATAGTCGTTTGGCTTTAGAACCAAAGTAGAATAATGCAGTTCTGCAATATCAGTAATGAAAAGATTGGTTAGCACTCAAAGTTTTATAATAAGTTACATTTTGCAAATAGTTTTACACATTTAGAGAATATTAAGCTTTACTTCTTTACCTGTGAGGTAAAATTTATGTACATCTGATGACTAGGCTTCCTTTAAGAATTTGTGTTTCTTCATCTGTGGAGCAATTACTCATTGGTTGTGATGATCTAACTGTTTTGGGATCACTCACATCGTCCTGTCCAACACGTAGCTCCCATTTGTCCCGCTGTTCCTCACAGTTATATTTTGATCAACTTAAACCCTCCTGGAAAATGTTTCATGATAAGGGTGATGGGAGAATTGTATTTTGAGCTGTGCCTCATTGGTTTATTAATTCAGAATATGTCCTTTCCAAGTACTGGAGCACACAGTTAGAGATTATGCTGCTAGTTGATTGCATTTATATAATGCAGGTCCACTTTTTCACTGCCTTTTCACGTAGTCATATCTTGCTGCTTCATATTGTCCTTGTGCGATTTTGTGCAGTGGGTGTTGAGAGCAGGGAGCTCTAGTGAAATTGCCTCGAACTCGAACTCTCTTTTTCGGATTGCAAGTATCTATTAAGACAATCTGAAACAGCGTGAGCTTCCAGTGTAAGCTGCAGTAACATGGTAGTTAGTAGACCATGTTCCCTTCCAGTCACTTCACAAGCCAAGTCCACCGTTAGTGTCACTAATCATGGTAATTATAGTACTTGTTGAAACAGCTGCATTAAAAACACGTTTTATGCTTTCAGCTCACGTTTATCAGAATCTCTGAACCTCCACTTTCAAGCAGTATTTGGGGAATTGCAAGGCAGAAGTGATGTTCACTTTATCTTTACCAACATTGTAGACCGATCAGTATGTCCACATCTCTAGCCACAGTTTCGTATGAAAAATCAAAAGGGATAACGTATTTATTTGCCACTGCACAATGATCACTATTTATTAAACAAAAAATAGATCTGCGTGTTATGTTGGGGGATGTGGGTGTTGCTGTGACTAATGACCTATGCAGAATAAAAACTGAATTGGCTATAACAAGGTTATTTACTTGCAGCTATTTTTAGTGGTTCACTCTAAACTCTCAGCGTTTGAAATTGTTACGTAAATCGTTGCCTACTTATTTAAAATGATGCTATACCTGCCGCACATTATTGTATGGTTTGTTAATTGCGTGTATGTGCATATGGTTGAATATGTTAATGTTTACATGTCACTCTGGGATAAAATCGTGTATTTACTGTCTAATTATGCTTCAGCCATGATATTACTCAAATGATTGCAAAATATTGTATTTGGATGTAAAGAAAACAAGTTTCTTGGTTTGATATGGTCAGGTAAATTTTCCCTAATTCTGGCAGGTATATTTAATGTATCCTTGAGACTGCAGACATTATGTGTGTTTAACATGCTAATATTTCTGAAATGATCTGCTTTCCATGTGCCTATTTTCAATACATCTAATCAGGTTAACACAGTATTCCACAGTATTTAGTGATTGCATTTGTTTTTTGTTTTTGGGGCCTATAATGGATGTGCTGTATATGAAGTATATGTATGTGGAGTAATAAAGACTAGGGATGTAGCAATACCAAAAACTCACGGTATGATAATATCACGATAAAAGGTTCACGATATTTGAAAAGAAAACAACTCTTTTAATGATTAATAATCAACATGTTTATTTATATCAAATTAGTTCTTTCGTTTTACATAAAGTGCTTCTGCTTTTCTTCATTAGTGAAATATCCAGCTATGACCTTAAGCATTTACCAGAACTTAGCAGTAATTGCTATTTACAATGAATGACTGAACAATGCATGTACAGTAAAACCTCAGGTTGCGAGTAACTTAGTTTGCGAGTGTTTTGCAAGACGAGCAAAATGTTTTCATAAATTTTAACTTGATAAACGAGCGAGGACTTGCAATATGAGTATTATGTATACGCTTAATTTGCCTGGTGTCACGTAACCACAATTGAGCCAATGGTTCTTTTCTCTCTCTCTCACTGCGAGATACTCAAAATTTAGTAGAAAAGCAGCACCCGAATAAGGCTGTAGCAGTGCGAGCATTGTCACATTTCCGTGAAATCAAAAAGGAGGCAAAAGCGGCTGTCATTGGATAGGTTCCTTGTTAAAGTCGCACAAAAAGAAAATGATCCCAGTGAGCCATCAGATAGCAGTGATTCAGGTAATTATAGTGAAAGTTGTCCTACAAAATAACCCTCCTCTTCTCCTCTCTCGCGTCTCCTTCACACCATCCACGATTATTTTCAAAGGTAAAGTGCCGGTTAATTTGTTTTATATATTTTTACTTTATATTTTGTATTAATCATTTTATATGGATATTTTTGTGTTGTGGAACGAATCATCCGAGTTTCCATTATTTCTAATGGGAAAATTCGCTTTGATATACGAGTGCTTTGGATTACGAGCACGTTTCCAGAACGAATTATGCTCTCAAGCCAAGGTTTTACTGTAATTATGAAACAAAAACAAGCAGTCAGCAGTTCCTTTATCAAATATTAATTTTTAATGTAGCAGCTGGATCTTTTAATCATAACAAAAGTCACACTAACTGGTCAGGTATTTTTAACAGACCAGAACAGGAACATTCAGTGTTTTAACCACTGCAAAAAATATGCATTTTCTTAGTGCCACTAAATGTCACACATAACAATTAAACAAACAAGGAGATCTGACCCTGAAATAAAATGTTAAGTGCACCATTGTTTTTCAAGTAAGTAAACTCAAACAAACAACAAAGACATTAACTCATTTATCAGACATGTTCTTTTTAAAAAATATGAGCATGTCCACGTTTTCAGGTAGAAGCTGGGATCTCTGGGCATTTACAGTGTCCCCTGCTGTAGAAAAAACTCTCTCACTTGGTACTGAGGTGGCTGGGATAGAGAGATATGCTTTGGCCAATAATGACAGCTGTGGGTAAATATGTGCATTGTCTTTTCACTATTTAAGAGGACAGTCAGAGAGTAAAATAGATGTCCCTTTGCTGTATAAGATGCTTCAGTTTCAATCTCAATGTGAGACTTTGCACTGTCCTCTCTTTCAACAAAAGAATCCCCAGGGAGATCTTCAAGTGCTGTCTTTTTGGCTGGAGGAGACTGTTCTTCCTCGCCATCATCTGCTGTGTGTGACAGGTCATCACCAGGATCAAGTGGTCTGTGAGGGACTGGCCAATGCAGCTTCTGTCCTTTGTGTTTGACTAAGGTTCTGTAGAAGCAAGCAAAGGTAGAAAAAAAGTTCACAAATGCAACATACATGGAAAATAAATAATAAAATTAATAAAAAGAGGAAATAAATACGTGTTTCTGCATCTGTGTTGCTTTCGTTTCCAGCCTGTCGAATACTAGCTCCTTGTCTTTGTGGTTTAGCTGCCGCAAGCTACAGAAATGGGGTCCAACACTGTGCTTTCTAACAGAAACTGGTATTGCTCCCCTTGGTATCGATGAGCCAAGTCCTTCAGTATGGCTCGCTTCATTTGGACGATTATGGTGAAGTCCTCATCGCATGGTGACATGTTATGTTCTATCATCTGCTTGAGGGGCACAATAAGAGAGACTACAGGCTGCGACTCATCGCACAACACGGCGGTTGCTTTTTTAAGTCGTGTGAGAAGCCTTACTACGTCCTCGGCATCTGTGACGTCGGTTGGGTCCAAAGTGTGTCACGTCCGTTGCGCCTGACTCTGTCACTCAGTAGCGCTGCAGCAACTGCTTGTTGTTGCTCCTGGTAGCGCTCAAGCATGTCGAGGGAGCTGCTCCATCGTGCGACCACATCCATGATCAGCTTATGCATTGGCAGCTTTAACATTCTCTGTTTGGTGGCCAATACACCGGAGGCAGTAGAACTGCGGTGAAAAAAACGATACTGCCCGTCTCACTCGACTAAACAACAATACGTTGGCCTCATCTGTCAGTCTGCCATTGATATTCCGAAGAAGGGCAATGTGGAGTGGCATTTTCAAGATAAAGGTGAAGGAACTAAAATCCCAGTTGTCTGGACAGCAATCACGCAGTGCAATGTAGATTAAATGTATATATTACATTGTGGGGACCAAATGTCTCCCACAAACTGATAAAAACCTGTTATTTTGACCTTGTTGGGGACATTTTCACAATAAAAAAAAAAATCTATGAATGCAATCAAAAACCTAAAAATGCCAGAAGTCTTGTATTTTGTTTGTTACTTATGGTTAAGATTAGGCCTGCGTAGGGGTCAAGGTTGTTATGGTTAGTTGGTCCCCACAAAGATATCAATACCTAATTTGTTTGTGTGTGTGTCTGTCTGTTGGTTTATATGACCTGTGGTGCACTGGCACCCCAGCAGTCTGCTCCAGCCTTGTGCACTGTACTGCCTGGATTGAGCTTCAGGTGTCCCTGTGACACTGACCCAGCGGTTGAAAGATGGTTGCATGGGGCCTGTAGTTAATTTGCTTACACTTTCAGTAACAGCAGTACCTTTCGGTTTGTTGCTTTGCTTTCAGTTTAATGTGTCATTGAAAACTGTTAAATTGTGTAGCTGTTGATATAATAAGTCATTATTATTATTTGCATCTACTATAATTGTGTTGGTTAAATAGTTTTGCGGCTCATTTTATTTTTTGCAGCTTGTTGAATTCCCTGTCACCATTTTTTAAAATAAATTGAGATTTGTGTCTCAGTTTTTGATTCATCTTTGAAATAGTGAACAGAGTGATTGCCTATTCCTTTCACACGCCTATTAAAGAATGTAATAGGTTCTGCGTGTAGGAGTGCTTGATCTGTGAAAGCTCTTTTTATTAGGGCAGTAGACTAACATCACCATTTTAAATAGGTTCAGAAACTCATCTTGTCTTGCAGGAGAACGTATTTCCTCTCTTTACTTTGTAATGTTGTACTACATTTCCTGAACAAACTAAAGTCACCATTTGAATTTAAATCAGCAAGTACTTAAGAGCCAATGATTGGATCATTATTACAGCTCAGCGACGTTATGCAGCAATAAAGTGAAGTCAGCTGAGTACCTGAATCTACTGAATATCTGGATTTTGTCTTTGCTAAAAGCATGGGATATTCCAGTACGATAATGTGAATATCCATCGGGCTTGAATCGTCAAAGAGTGGTTCATAGAGCATGAGGAATCATTTTCACACATGAATTGGCCACCAGAGTCTTGACCTTGACCCCATTGAACGTCTTTGAGATGTGCTGAAGGAGACTGTACAGAATGGTTCAACTCACCTATTATCAACACAAGATCTTAACAAGAAATTAATACGAACCTGGGTGAAAAAAAATATTGAGGTGTTGCATAAGCATGGAGAAACAACGCATTGACGAATGTGCACCATAATCAAAGCTAAAGGCGGTCCAATGAAATATTAAAGCGTGTGACGTTTTTTTTTTGGCCAGGCAGTGTATATTAATGGGAAAACTCAAAAATGATTCTTGTACTGTAAATGTCTTTAGATGTCATATTTGAAGCTCCACACACCCCACAAACATTATTAACCCAACATAAATAAAAAAATAGAAAACACATTTCTTCAATAATAGCAGGTATTATGGAAATTTCCTTATGTACAATTCCTGGGGCAAGGCAGGGTAAAACTTTTATGAAACTGGATCCAAAGGAGACAGCAAGTTAATAAACAGAATACAGTAGCAGAGAGACTGTGCTGGAGGTGTATTGATTAAATGTGTCTTGTTCTAAATAAAGGTCCCCTAATAATCCCGCTATATGCAATCTCGTATGGCTAATGGAAGGAATTCAAACAGCCAGGGCTTGTGGAGGCACCCTGGAACTCTTGCAATTTATGTGGATCTGAAAAAATATCGGAACAATTACATCTAGACCACAGTTAGTCGTGAGGGCATAGTAGCTCATGCAAGGCTTCAAATTGCTGTCCTCCTGGTTTTCTTGTTGTTGTTGTTGCATACTGTGTAAGAATAATTGGTTCATGGGAGTGTTTTTCTATAGGCACTAACCAGATTGTGCTGGAATGTTGCATTTGCAATTTGAGGCAGTTTCATGCCATGCTGTTTGAAATCCAATGACAGGAGACCCTCCATGAAAAAACTGAGATGGATAGAGGAATTAGACTTTTGGCGAAATGACATACTCATGCTGTATGCTATTACTGTACGTCAAGCTTTCGAAATAGTTTCTGACAAGCTGTAGCTGCAAGGATAAATCTTGCCCCAATCCAATGTAAATATTTTATTTTTCCTGACTTTTTATTAAAATGCCTTAGTCTGAACCTGTGACTACACAAATATACAGTGATCTGGCACTAGGATCAGTAAATAAAGCCAAGGTACCTGTTTATTGTCTGATAATATCTGCTGTGTGTATGAGCATCAATGCATTGAGGTGCATAGCATGAGCATGTTTAGAGACCGTTTTAGCAGTTGTCGCTCTGTTGTCGTTTTCCTGGTATGTAAAGCTCAAGTTCATTAAAGATTTATGGTCAAGATATAGCTTTGTATAATACCTCTGATAAAATATGTAATATTTGCAGTTTACCAGATTCAGCTGAAGAGTTTCTCTACCGTGTGTGTTTGTATGATGGTGTGTGTCATTTTGTTTAATGTCAGAATGGCATGGATGGCTAAAAATAGAATCTTTTAACATTTTTGTAGCACATGGTGGGGAATAGGACAGCCTCTTCATGGGCCTTAGGTCACCACCGTTTCAGGCCCAATAGCCTTCTCCTCCTCTCTCCCATCTGGCGTCGGCTATGGCAGCAAAGAAAGGTTTCTGCTGGGACCTCACACTCCTCATTTTTTTTCCTTCTTTGTTCCTGTGGAGTTTATCTACAAATTACCACAGAGCACTTAACAAATGAAGACAACAGTAAAACACAATACAGAACATAATAGAAGTAATATAAGAAGAAAGACTAAAGAAACCATCCATTATGGAGGAAAGAAAAATAGAAGCTTCTAAACTGGCCTTTTGTCAGAGAACATTCATCTTTCAGGCCTCACATATTTTAGAATAGGACTGATAATCGCACCTCTCTAGGCGATAGAGAATGAGTAAAGCAGATTGTGGTACAGTACTCTGCAGTAAGGAAGCCTTTAATACACAGCTGGACAGAGGGCGTAAAAAATGTAGGAACACGCAGGAAGCAGTGAAATTGGAATATTTTGTAATCTGAATAACACTTTAGTTCGCTCATTAGCTGTTAATAAATTGCTGTTAATCATTTCATAATTTTTAGCAGGTATAAATATAAAGATTCACTCATCCAGATTTAGAGATATATTGCAAAGATATATTTCTCCTATCTCTCAAAGTATTTACTAAAGAGCTTACAGAAACATGTAACTACTGTAATACAACGCATTAGTAAGCATACTTAGAAATCAGTTATACTTGAGCTTTAATAGTCTGCTTATAAACAGTTAAGAAGCAGACCATAGTGTTACATATAAGTCTTTTCGCAAGAAGAAAATATGACAGTAACTGGTAGTGTTGATGAGAACGGGGGATTTAGAACTGGATGATTCTGCTACTTGAGGCATGTGACCTGACACATTTGCAGCTTCTTAACTTGATTTTTTTTTTAAAACCATTTTTTCAGGTGTGGACTCCAACAGTGAGGTCAGCTCTGTGAGTCACATGATCATGTCAGACAGTAGGGAGACCTCGCTGGCGCCGTCCACTGTGCCGTCCATGCCTCCAGGGGAGCAGGAGGATGAAGACAATTATGGTGACCAGAGCTCTGGCGAGTCTCTGGACAGCAGCTCATCGTTCGAGGAGCTGAACTTAGACCTGCAAGAGGGGAAAGACCTTTCCATAGACCCTGAGGTCAAAGTCCCCGGTGGTAAGGTCCCCACAAACCCAGCAGTAGCAGAAGAGGAAGAATAGGACGAAGTGAGAAGGAGCATAAGAATCTGTCAGTGGAGAGTGTCTTTTGGAAATCTTTGCATATATGGTTTGAATTCTTTATTTCATGCAAAGCTGTTAATGAATCCCAGCCTGTGCTCTTACAGTGACATGAAATGCACAATGGCTACCTCTGTGTGCCAATACCAAGCACTTATAGTCCACTAATGATACCCTGCAGGTCTGGAGGACAAGAATTTCTCAATTCTTCTCTTTATCACCTATAGTTGTCCCTCTTTTGTGTAAAACTTCCTCTCTCAAATGGATGCTGACAGTTGGGTTAAATGAACAAAAGACATTCAGTAAACTAAGAGAATGTTTTAAATGTCAATGATTTGAAGTAGTTTCAACCTGTAATGTTAACTATTTTTTTTCCTTGTCAGTCAAAAAAGCATTTGCTGAAGATGCAATTAGTTCTTTCAAGGTTGCAGTTAAAATTAAGAAGTATTTGAAAGTGTTAATCTAAATGATTTTCTAATTTATTTTTGTTTAATGCTGATTATACATTAAATGTTAATGTTTTAAAATACATGTTAACAGCATGGTGTCAGTTGTCTCTCTGTATGTGTGTGTGTATATATAATATATATATATATATATATATATATATATATATATATATATATATATATATGTATATATACATATATATATATATATATGCTCGCATACACACATACATATAATATACTATATGTATATATTCCCATATATGTTGTAATGTGGGAAAAGGCCTGTTGTCTATATCTATACATTATCCAGGGTTATTTTCCACAAGTCTTTTATTTCCAGTATCGTCAGTTAGTTTTGGATGAATACTGGTTCAATAAAATAGGGTCCAATTTTATATTCTTAAATTTTGTCTTAATTAAAAACTGATTGACTAATCAATTGTTTACTTTGTGTACTTTACCAGGCTGCTTTTGCATGCACCTTTTCTTGACAAATCAAATTTAACAGAGCCTTCATTTATGATTAGTCATAGCATAGTTTGTAAAAAAAATAAAAAGAAAGAAATGCTCCCCATTGTCCGCAATATGCTGTAGTATTTCTTGTGTTCATTTCTGGTCTGTTACTTGTATTTTGTGTTTCCCCTTTGTAATATTGTGGTCCTAATCATTAACCCCTTGTCATGCCCTTTTCTATACTGCAGTTAATAGTGATCTGTACTGTACATTATTAAGATATATTTCAGTGTTTTGACTTTGGACTGTTCAGAGCTGGTTTTTGACTTGTGGTCTGTAATAAAATCTATTTCGGTTGCAAATGCAAAGAATTTCATTTTTGTTGTTTGATTTTTGGTCAAATAAAAAAAGGGAATGCAAATTGAGCTGTTAACTGCTTTAAATAATGGATTGTGTAACATTCAAATTATGTAGATGACATTTTAAAAAATACTTCCCCATTTGTTTTTAGAAAACATGGCATACATAATACATCAACCAATCACCATACAAATATTTTTATTACAGAATTGTCATACAGTGCAATGATCTTAATATGAAAACGATTGTACATGTTTATTTATTTAGCAGAAACCTTTGTCCAAAGCATCATAAGTCTGGGATCAGAGAGGATCAGAGAGTTTAAATTTGTCTTTGGAAATGATAAGCAGAAAATATATAGAAATGGGATATAAAAGGGAATTGATTGCTTCCTTAGCTTAATGATTTATGTGCCTATAATCAAATAAAAGTCCTGAAATCCTTGTTTTGTGGTTAAATGCTAAGCCGTGCTACATGCATATTTCTGTCCCTGTCTGGATGTAGGTAGTGCAGTGAGTAGCATAAATGTTCCATGGTCGGGCACTGGAATCATGCCCTCTGCTTTTTGGGTGGAGTTTCAATGTTACGCTGGTTTCCTACTGCAGTTCATAGATATGCAGTTAGGACTTGCATGTCCTGTTAAGGGTGTACTCATGTTCCTTAATATGATTACTCATGAATGGATAATACCATTGAGGCTGGCAGTCAGTGCCTTGCCAGCTACTTTTACACTTTGAATCTAACTGCTATGTATATTAATTTTATCATGGATTAACTTGACTGCAAAGCCCATTCAGTGCTTCATAATGCCAGTGAATTTTCTGGTGTCAAGCATTAGCAAGACAGCTGAACTATGTACAGATTTATTTACTTTTTTTTACAAATTTTGTCAGAGTCATCTTTGAAATCCCACATCAGGCATCTTAAAAGAAGGATGGACAGTTTTTACATGTACTGTACACGTGGAAGTATTCAAACTTGCATTAAAAATATCACTGAGCAACAGCAAGATGTTGAATGCATTGTTTGTATCCATCCATTCCTCATTCATCAGTCTTTCAAATATTTATTCTGGGGGGGCTCCTGGACAGGATGTCAGTCCATCACATGGAATACAAAAAAACAAAACATATACAATGGTCAGTTTAGAGGTACCAGCCTACTTGCATGCATTTGGGCTGTGGTAGCAAACCAGACATGATGATATGAGAAGAGCATGCAGCCTCCCCAATACAGAATATAGGTGGCCTTCGAACCCTCAGCCCTAGAGGAAGTAATATATGTATGTATTTATCCATTTATCTCCCTGCTCCATGTTTTATATACAGTAGTTATTAGATCTGGGTTAGGCTTATTTTCTACATTTACCCAAAGTGATACACAATTGAAAATGTAGACCCTGCAGCATTTGAGCGGTAAGGGCCTTACTCATGTATCCAGCTGTAAACATCACTCTGCTGGTCCTAGGATTCAAACCTGCAACCTTCTAATCACAGCCCCAGCCTCCTAACCCACTAAGCAGCAACCTGCCTCTAGTTGAGATTCTTATTAGAATCCCAAGTGTTTGGAATTAAAATGGACCGACCTTTCCCTTAAATTTTAGTGGTTCTAAGATGCATTGCTATTGCCAGTTAATTTTTAATTATATCAATGAAGAAAAGCATCAGGCATCACTGTGTAGTAGAAACCGAACTCTATGGAGCCGGCTATGCTCTGGTTTCGTTTGGTTGACAGCGAAGGCATTAGCACCACACAGTGGTCAATCTAATGTACTACGACAATAAAGACTCATACCACTACTTCAATTAAATTCGAAATATGATATTGATGATTTGGTTAGATGTTTTACGAAAACATATCAAGCCTTTCTGTCAGTTTTTCACCCGCATCTTCACCTCATAGCTAAATACATGTTTTTTAGAGTATATATTTTTGCTGCACAATCGCACAGTATCCATATCATTTATAACCTTATATCTTAAAATTACTTCTGTACGGTAAAGCAACAAATCGCTATGACTTATGTTTTCAACTTCCAACGCCTTTTCCTGTTCAGGGTGGAGGAGACATTGAGTGTTAAAATCAGCAATAGATTTCTATTACTGCACAATCGTTTCCCCGGTACTAATGAAATGAAATTATTGTAACTGTAATTTACCAGCTTTATTACAATGGAGAGATTGTGCATGCCATTATACTGAATGTTCAACCTGGTAATATCTGAAAGGTACCGATGAACGCCGACCGCACAAAGGGACTGAAGGAGCGAGGGAGCTGCGATGGATTTTTATACGTCAGCGGTTTCGGGTTCCCGCCCAAATTCGCTCCGAAACCATGTGTTTGGAGACCTGGCTGGTGGCTTGGACGCATACATGCATCAACAGATCATACCGCAGGACCTGCCGAGGAGTCACCAAAAACAACCGGGCTGGTCGAAATCCGGTATTCGGTGGAAAGAAAACCTGATATAGAGCTTTTCTGCTTGTTTGTAGGCAGAAACTCTGCCTAATGAAAAACGGCAGTAGGGTAGTGACTACACTTTTTAGAAGTCTCCACAGAGTATTTATTATAATTTTTTATCTTGCATTGATAGCAGGAAAGTAAGGCGAAACTAAGAGATGAACGACTGATTTTTTAAAAAGCATTAATATAAGTACAATAATGAGATTCCCTATAAAGCAAATAATAACAGATCGTCAAGAATAAGGTGCACCATCCTCTTTCCAGAATCAATCAGTCGTTCAGGACGTGCGGAAAATTACAAGAACGGTGTTTATCAACGTGTAAACTGCGAGCAACCACGAGATAACAAACGCTATCTCGTAGTGAAAAAATAAGCAGCTGTGTGGCTTGTTGTTTTAAATATCTATGGAACAAGTGAACAAGAGAGGACAACAGAACCTGACAACCCGCAGTAAAGCCCTTTCTTGCTTACAGTTTGCCTTTCAGTAGATGGACCTTCCAGTGTGTTATGCAAAAAGCGCACTAACAACTTAGCAGCAATTTAATGATCTGACGACCTTAGACCTTGTGCACGTTACTTGTATTTTAATTCTGCGGTTTGTAATCTGTCACCAACTTCTTCGGAGCGTTTCTTGCCAGGAACAAGAATTGTTCTGAGGTTAAGCTGGGTTTCAGAACCAAGGACAGATCTAAAATCCAGCAGTTGCTTTAGTACGCGGAAACAATCAATCGGTTTGAATACGATTCTTGTAAAAGATGCTTTTCTTTTTTGCACCACATGAACTTGTATACAGAGAGATCGAACTGAGAAAAAATAAAAGCGGGCTGCATGAACCTTCTCCTAAGATCTGAACACCATAAGCAGCGCGGTGTCTCTTCAAAGGTAAGGACGTTTATATGTTTTGGGGTACTTATATTTGACAGTGTTTATAAAACATATTACTCCACTGCAGTTTTTTTCGTTAAAAATAATTTGGAACGTGAAATATTTCCCCCAATACACAACACCAGCAACATTATTTTTTCACAAGGCAAAAGATATAGCACACCCACATTTATTAAATAAAAAATTTAAGTCGACAAAGGTTTGGATTGTTCGGAGATGACATTTGCAACTGGTTGTTATGTAGAAAATAAGCATAATACTTTTGAATGCTTTCTTTGAACAAAATTATTTTGCATCGCGAAATTTAGCCCCTGTAATGCGATAATACGAAGGGATCTCATTTCGTGAGTCATTGTTTATAGGAATACTGTTTACATAATTAAATGTCCTGATATGAATGGATATGATCAGATTACGAATCTAAACAGATATGCATGTTATGTTGTAAATGCAAAAACACCACATTTGTAATGAAAACTAAAACGCCGTTGTTTGTAAATGTTTGCTGAACAATGTGCTCAGCTCTTAAGTTGTTTATCATTTAGTGACACTATAAACCTGTATCGGTTTCATAGAAGTTAAACGGGGAAAAGCGGTTTAATTGTTACAATCAGGCTGATCATTCGCTTTGGTGAAGGAGGTCTGTCATTGCGATGGACAGACGGCGCATTACTTCGGATCTTTTTCATGCTATGATGAAAATCTGGAAGATAACACGATGGAATTAATTATCATTACATAATATTTATGTCGCCCATTGGAAAAAGAGACGGGCAGATTCAGACCAGCATAATTCACAGTAGTCTGCTGTGTTATTTGAATTATTCGTACAGCACCGCAGTTTCCTATACAGCTGATTGCTGTGTACTTAGGCTAAATGAAAAGGTCAATGAATCAAACTATGTGCTCATGGAGAGTATCGTCACCTTTCGCACAGTTGCCCTGATAGCCTTTTGGAATTATTTTTCACTCCAGTTGCATCGGTAATAAGTGTAAGTGAATTTCCGAGTCTCTGGTGTGAGCAGACCAACCTCGGCAACAAAAATACATTTTTATGGCTTCTGTCATTGCGCAAGTAACTTTTGTGTCAATTTTCTATCAGTACCGCAGCTATGTCTTGGCTTTCATGTTACACATTAAAAATCATTGAATTATATATAAACTCCCATGTACAGAAGAAGGCCATGCATCTTACTGTGTGAAATATATTATTGCATTACACTTATTCATTCTTCTTTGTTATTTTCACTTATTTTAGATTTGTAAATAAAATACTGCTGATTTTACTTGGCCATCTTTTTATTTGTTGTATAACATTCAGTTCGTTTTTGTATCGTTCATAATGGCATAAAATCCAAAATACCAAGGAAGAGTATATTCAGAATTTGTCACAGATCTCTGAGCAGGTGTGCTTTTAATGTCTAATAGTTGTTCCCCATAAAATGAGTGTGTCGTTAGATGCCGTGCTTATAAAACACATTCATTTCCTATATTCATGAGTGATCTAAATCCCGCCTCCCCATTATGTGTGGAGCTTGCATCTTCTCCCTGTGTCTTGCTGGTTTCCTCCACAGTCCAAAGACATGCAGCCAAACTAATTGGTGTCTCTAAAATGCCATAAGTGCATGACTGTGTGGGTGTTTGTATATATGTTATCTGCGAAAGACTCACTGCACCCCAGCCTAGTGCCTTGTGCTAGCTGTTATTGATGGATAATTGACGTATTGAGGCAATGGTTCTTAACTCAGACACATAAGACATGCATGTAAGGACTGAAGATTTTCTAAGTTTGAGCTGTGACATTTAAATTCAGTGGACAATCAGCAAAAAAAAAAATCTTGTGCATGTCACATACTACTGTGTGATGTCCTGGGAAATGATTGCTAAAAGATATGAATGCAAGATGAAGTCACAATGAAATGTATCTTAATCAGCAAATGTCAGTCTACCCAAAGGAATGGCTGTGAGGAGATTACTGATTTGAAAATGTCTAGTAGAAGTGTTTTAGTGGGACTAAAGTGAATGTGTTACATGTAGAACGATTGTAATAAACGATGAAATCCAAATCTCATTCTCTCCAGGGTAAAACCCTGTGTTGTTTGAGATAGGATCCACCCCCCGCGCCACCCCCCACACCTGACCAGGATAAATGGGTGGAAGATGGATGCTATATGGCTGGATATTAAATCAAAATCCATGTAGTGTGGAGAATCAAAAAGCACCTGCCCTGTACCAGGCCAGTAAGTTGAAGCGAGGCAGCAAACTGCGTAAACTGAGCTGCATCTAGGTGAGGAGCCCCACCTTTCCTGTGAAACTGCTGGGTTAGATGAGAGGAGGTTGATAAAAGTTGTCTGTGAGCATCCAGGTTCCGGTATCAGAAGCGAGCAGAACTCAACACCTAACTCACGTTATGAACATCAAACGACACAAACACACTGACTCCCCTTCTGCGTAGTGCTGCGGATGGGAGCTCATCTGACAGGACGACAATGTAACCTTATCTGTGAGTAGTCAGTTGGAATAAAGAAAATGCTGAATGGAAGGTAAGATGTGAGACAATAGCAACTCCCTGCACATTTTATTTCTGCGTGAGAGAAAATAGTGAATCTTAAATAGCAGTGGTTTAGCTGAATGAAATTGATTATATATGGTATATGACTGAAACATGATTTCAGTGGTGATATTTGAAATAAACCAAAAACACACCTGTTTCTAATAAGATTTCGTTTAATTAGAGTTGTGACTGCTGTTTCACCAGAAAGTGTAGAGCACAATTCAGGTTACACTCCTAGATAGGGTGCCATCCATTGGACACATACACACACGCACACATACATGCACACAATTTTATTCACAATCACTTGTCGTGTTTTTTTGTGAACATTAAACATTGTATATTATATTTTTTAAAAAGCAGTAGTTTGAGTGAGGGGGTGGTGTGGTGGTGCAGTGGTTAGCACTCTTGCCTCTCACCTCTGGGACCAGGGTGTGTGTGTGTGTGTGTGTGTGTGTGTGTGTGTGTGTTTGCATGCTCATAGCAATGATGTCATTGTGGGGTTTCCTCCCACAATCCAAAAACATGCTGAGGTTAATTGGCCAAATTGCCCATAGGTGTGCATGTGTGAATGAATGGTGTGTGAGTGTGCCCTGTGATGGGTTGGCCCCCCCATCCTGGGTTATTCTCTGCCTTGCCTCTAGGCTCCAGACCCCCCATGATTCTGAATAGGGTAAGTGGTTACAGAAAATTAATGGACAGTTTGAGTGATTAGTGATTTGTAATAAAGCCAAAAATTCTGATTAAGAATGAAAAATGTTGTGGTTACTGTTGACTTCTTGGTGGGATAAAATGTATACAGTAATTATGCATGTCTGGTGTTAATTTGTTGTTGGTGTGTTTGAACGTAAACAGTTATGTGTGTATGTGTAAGAGAGGATTAGGTTGCCAGTTTAGCTCAGTGGAGGGGGGTAAGGGCTTGGTATTATGAGTATCTGTGAGTGAGTGCAGAGCTCAGTTAGCGTGCAAGGAAGTGAGGAAAGCACAGCAGGGAGCTTCACTCCTGTCACAGCTGACTACCCCATGAATAATGCAAACAAAACAGGGGCTCAACAAAACCGAGACATGCAGCTCACTGCCCCCCCTCTTGGCCTGACAAGACATCTATCACACTGCTGGTTGTCTGGCTTCTGATTCTAATGCACTAATTAAGGTGTTTTCCTTTATGTGGGGGGTTCATTGTTCCAACGATAAGGGCAATGTATCATTACTATTCAGAATATACAGGAGATAGGAAACCATTTGGTTGTGTCATATCAGTTAGCAGATTTGGATGTTAGCAGTGTTATATGTGTAACAGCAGATGGTGTATGGCATGGCATCTCAGTAGATGGGCCAGATCTTACATCTAAAGTGCTTCATAAACTATATAAAAAAGGAAATAGATTCCACAGAGATTTTAATAAAAGATGCATCTTGGGATGCATGATTGAGATTCCTTTAGCACACTGAACAATTCCCCCAGCATCTGTCATTAGATTCTGAACAAAACTCGATAATACTGAAAAAATAATAGAGAAGGCCAGCTGTACGTCAGTGAGTTCACCAGCAGGTGAAGGGCTGTAGCTTGCAGACGCACTCCAGGTATTGCCAGGCTGTCTGTTCGATGTAGGGCTGGGCATGGGGTCTGTCAGTGACTGGGAATGGCAGATGGCGGCCTTAAAGAAGGGGGTTTACAGGGGTTTATGAGACTTTACTAACTCTGGGCTCCCATATTTTTGCCTGTGATTGTTTTCCATACAGATTAGTGGGACTGACGCTGCAGAAAATAACCCAAATCAAAATCTCTCATTTTCTTATAAAAATTTGAGGAAGGAGAGGTTAAACTTTTTCAGGTCATGAATTGCTCTCTTTCCCTTGTAGGACTACAGCATGTTGTACTGCTGAAGATAGAGAAAAATCCTAAAGTAAAGTCCGATTTATATATATATATATATATATATATATATATATATATATATATATATATATATATATATATATATATATATACTCAAGTCAATTTTCAAGTGAAAATTTCCAATATGTTTAGAGTGTTTAGGCACATTTGGCTTAATTGCTACATATCACATTTATATTCAAAGCTTTATTGTGTCTTTATGTCAGAAAGCCTGCTGTCACCCTTAACAGCCTTAATATGTAGAAGCACAGTAGTACATGCAAACCCGTTCCATAAACAGGGTGTACTACAATCTGGGATCGGATCCAAGCCCGGCCCCCCAACCCCTAAGATTAAAACATTTGAAAATGGATTTTGAAAATCGTTCTCGTACCTGTATGGTTAAACAGTTTTTTTTTACTTTCTTTCTCCTGTATGACATTAGCTGATTCAGAAGTAGTTATGCATATAGAACCAGTAAACACTGAATAATGCATAAATAATTTAATCAAAACAATTCAACAATTCATTTCAGAATACCTACACAGGTGCACCAAAGACACCAAACTCTGCACAGCTATGAAAATATATAGGTTGCCTGTATGTATTTTCTGCTTAAGCTTTCTGTTTACGAAGTGCATCTTCCCTTGTCTGCCAGAATCTAACACCATTGCCTCTGAATACATGCAGTAAGTGTGCCATTGTTATAACAGTTACCTTTTTTTCCAGAATCTTCTGGCTGAGTGTGGGTTGCATATCATTGAATGTACATGTATAAAACATGAACAGTTTTTTTTGGAGTGAACAGTTTTCTTTCTAGGAGTGTGATTCTGAATACTAGTTCATTGGATTATGTGATGTAACATCCTCTACAGTTTTCTGACCATACTAAAAGGTTTTTTAAAAAAAGAATATATGGTAGGACTTGTGTCCTATAGAGAGAAGAAAAACACAGGTAACACTTTCTATAAATGCCATTTCTACAAGAATCTATGAACACATTCATAACAAATTATAATGCATTCATAAAGCATTATAAACATGGGTATAAATATATTTTAAAAGGCATAACACATTATAGCCATGTTTATTATGTATTATGAATGCTTTATGAAGCTCTCATCTGTAATGCACTATAGATACCTTCATAATGCAGTACAAAGCATCCTTAATGCTTATACTGACCATTATAATGCATCATGAAGGTATCGAAAATGCATTATAGATGACAGCTTTAAGTAAAGTATTTCCAAAAAACATGTATTAATTCTTATGTAAAGCAGACAGTGTCATTGTACTAAACATCAATGCACCATTTTTACCTCCTCAGCCCATCTATGATTTCATGCAGAATTTCAAAATGCATGCTTGCGGTTCAGTCATAGATTTAACATTTCTATCGCAGTTAACTACCATTAAATTCTAATGTTAACAAAACACCATTTAACCAAAAGTGGGAAATGTCAATGGAGAAATCACAGCAGGTGTACAATCAGACAGACAATTAAATACAATTACGAATTAATGGTTTGTACATGTCAGCACACCTATGCACGTTATATGCTGTTATACACTGTAACTTGTTGGTTTCATTTTAGACATAAGGAAACATGCTAACTAAGGAGCCTCCAAATGGACAAACAGGCTGAAAAGTAACCCTAGCTGCGTTTATTTTTTCCAGTGTGTGCCAGTGAGACACATGGGTGGCAAAGCATGAGGGAACCTGTTGTGGTGGACTGTTGCTGGAAGCCAAATGTGATGTTGTATGATGAAATTGTTTTAGCATTAATTGCTTCACAGTAACATAGAGAATGTATATCTTCTGCTGACAGCCGGCGTAAATGGCCGATATACATACATAGTGTCTAATAAGAGTTATAGATAAATTAACGTTATTTTTGTATGTAGGTGTCACCTTGGCTGACTTAGTTTCCGGCTTTCGCACCATCTACTAAAAGGACTGTTCTCCCCCATCCAACCCTTAGGCGTCATGCTGAGACCATCTGGTCCAAAAATGCCAGCATAAGATAATTTCATTTTTACCAACATTTAGACACCGCAGACTGCCAATTCACGCTGCTCCTGCTGATTGCTGTTAGTTGTGCAGGAGCAAGGAAAACAGTTTGGGTCACCGTGATGTAGCAGTTTTTTTCTTCTCTAGTGTTAAAATCTATGTATAGAGTAAGAAACACGTGATATTATGCTGTATGATTTAAACATGCATTCTTCCATTCATATTTATTCAGCTTATCCTGCTCAGGGTCATGAGGATTATGTGTATTAAAAATTAGTGCAAATAACTGGGTTAGCACCCCATCCTGGGATACTCCCTAGGTTGAACCCCCCAACAATCCTGCATAGGACCATCGGATTTCGGAGATGAATGGATGGATGGATGAATTAATGAATGAGTGACTGAATGAGGGAGTAAGTAAGTAAGTGATTTAAGGAATAGTGCAAATAGTAAAGGTATTTTCTTGTAAGAATGTTTTGAACCATGTAAAGCCCTTTCATGTGCACTGCAAGGTCCCGATTTGTCTTTGTCGTGTTGGCTCATGATGGCCAGTCATGCGGAACATCTTCTAATAAACCAGCCAATGGACATTCTTTTGTCAAACTAATAGATTCCCCCCACTTAATATAATGAATTAATGCAAATAAGTACATGCAATAAATTGAAATAAGTAAACATACGAATCAATTATTGTGTCAATTTCATATGCATTTTTTAAAGACGTTTTTTTTATTTGGCTGGCAGAGTAGCCAAAACTGGTATTTTTCTGGAAAAAAATATACATAGACATCAATTTCTATTCCATCTATTTCACTATTCCATCTATGACTGCAACTGAACCACTTTCATAGTTCCAGCAGACAGCAATCACTTCTCATACCCTCTTCATTTACATGCCTGTCTGTTGCAATTCATCCCTGAAAACGATGGGAGCAAATTGACCATTGCGAGCATTTTTCTGTGATGTATATAATATGTACATGTTTACAAAGAATGTGTAAATTACAAAGATCCTATAGCATTGTCTTAATGGATATGATGCAAGGTTTTGATTCAAAGTTCTTGTTTCTTTTTTATTCCCAGTTAAACATGAACAGAACAATGTAATTCAGAAGAGGAATTAATGATAAAGAGGAAACTTCAGGCATTCGTTGCAACTGTATAAAACAAAGCACCACGCCCAGCCCCCCCCCCCCTCCCCCCATACTTAAAAGAACACTCTCAGTCCATCATGGACATCACGGCTTTGAGATTTCGGTACAGAGTAGCTGTGACCCTTCTGTGGTCACTACACTTCCTGCTTACTGCGGTCATCCTAGGACCTGAAGCCCTGCCCACATCCAGCTACGCCATGGGTGCTAAGCGTGAGATCACCATTGACGGGGACCTGGTGATCGGAGGCCTCTTTCCAGTGCACGAGAAAGGTGAGGGTACAAATGACTGCGGCAAGATCAATGAACAGCGTGGAATCCAGAGGCTGGAGGCCATGCTGCTCGCGCTTGATGAGATCAACCAAGACGAGCGGCTCCTGCCTGGAATCAAGCTGGGTGCCCACATCCTGGACACCTGCTCCAAGGACACCTATGCGCTGGAGCAGTCCCTGGACTTTGTCCGTGCCTCTCTCACCAAGGTGGATGACACTGAATACATCTGTCCTGATGGATCATATGCCATCCATGATGACTTCCCCGTGGCTATTTCTGGTGTGATCGGTGGTTCCTACAGCGATGTCTCTATCCAGGTACTGTCACGATGCATAGTATTGGGTGCACAGTTGTGTGTATATTTCCATTTGTATATCTTTACATTAATAATCTTTTACTTTTACGAGACTTGCCCAATTATAAGAATTATTCTGTTACCATGATAAAGTACTATAATAGCAAAATAAAATGCTTCAGCAAAATATTACCACGCATTTTTAACGGGAGGCTGCCAATCCTTGACTGCAGGAAGAGAGACAAGTGGTTTGCAGGTGGTGCAAATATTTGTTCCAAAACACATTCAACCTAAGTTTCTATCTAAGAACACATCACTTTTCATCTTTCAGATGACCAGAGTTATCCATGCAGCGATCCGTGCTTATCCTTGATCTAGGCAAGGTATTCTGTGCACATACGAATGTTCCACATCTTACATCGAGAACCTTCATTGAGATTTCAGGAATTTCTGTCTTTACATTATTAATTTACTATAAAGAAGGATTTATTATCAAGAATTTTCATTGTTCAAAGACCACACCCCCTTATATGTATTTTATAGTAGAGTTAAATAATCATTTCTAATTATTACTTTTTCACCTTATTCACATAATATGTCCTTAAAAATCATTTGTACCCTCCCCATCCTCCACCTCATCCCATTCGGTTAACTTTTATCGTGAATCATGACTTACCGTAGCAACTGTGCAATAAAGGTTCGTGAGCCTAAACCAGTTAACACTGTAACAAAACGTATATACTTAATTATCAAATAAGGCAGACCAGGGTGAACTGGTTTAAAATTCAGTGTTATATTAATCTAATACTTAAAACCTTGTGATAAAAAAACAAGTTTCTTTAAGTGCAGCTAAGAAAATTAAACATGTACTTAAACCTCACAGCTACAAAACTTGCGTGAATATTAAGAATGCTAAGTCCCATTTCATGAAATTTCATAATTTCTTGAATTTTCTATTATTGTCTTTTCTATGTACATTTTACCAGCAGAATATTATTTACAACCCACACATAATCTATATAGGACGATAGTACTTTATCCCTAAAGATGTTGATGGGCACTCATCATTCAAAACGGGTTTTATGTTACTAGTGTTATCATTGTGTTAGAAGGCTGTGACATTGCATAAACATTAACTGTTAAAGAAAACACCTCACCTTATTCAGTTAATCTGTTCTTCACCAGGCTTACTGTACCACAGTAAATGTTATAGCTAAAATTATTTTGTTGCTGACTTGCCAAATTCATACAAATTTTATTGTATATTGAATTATCTTGAATTTTAGGGAACAATTTAATAAACACAGAAATACGTATGTTTCACTTTGTAAAAAATATATATAAAGTTTGCTTGGGTTATGTACAAGAATGTCATTTTTCTGTAGTTCTAAATATCAAGATATAGCTAAATTTCTTCTAGTACTAAAATTAAAAAATCGTATTCCAGGTGTCAAAGAATACGTAACACATTCCACTGTTATTTATCTATATATACAAAAAAGAAGACCAACAGAAGCTATGCGTGAAATAGTAGAAGCAAGTTTAGCAGCAGTAACTTGTATGTAATAATTTTCTGTACAGTATGTCAGTTCGTGACATTATTTTGGAGGACTTTGGCTCACTCTGCCTTACAACATGAATTATGTTTGAGGGAAAATTGTTTACGCACAAGGTCTCCTAAGGTCTCTAGGGTACTGCCACAGTATCCTAACAGGGTTGAGGTATGGACTTCGACTTTGCCATTCCAAAAACTTTTCTTTTTAAGCCATTCAGTCACTTTTCCAGTGTGCTTGGAATAATTAATTATCCTTTTGAATGATTCAGTTTCAATCAAGCTTTAGCTGTTGGACAGATGGCCTCCCAATTATTTCTGGAATACTTTAGTATGAAGAGGAGTTCATGGTTGACTTGATGACTGCAAGGTCCTTTGACTACTATACACACCCTCTACTTCAGTGCTTGAGAGTTTGAGCTATGAGGCATTTTTACTGATGGAAGTATTTAGATTTCATCAAGCATGGTGTTTGTGAATTATGATGAAACACCTACACTTTTGTCTTATCTGTTCAAAGAGTATTGTTCCAGAAATCTTGTGACTTGTTCACAAGCCCCTTTGCAAATTGAAGCCATGCTTCCATGTTCTTTTCTGAGATAATGTTCTTGCTCCTAGCTACTATTACTGTATGTGAAAGACATACTTGTTAAGTCTTTTTCAGATCACAGACTTTTGAACTTTTTAATATATTTAATATGTCAACTGAGGCCTGTTGATCCGTATGTGTAGCTCTTGGTTCTTGCAATTTCTCTGAGCATTATATCGCCATGACCTTGAGGTGAATTTGTGTTTGTTGTTATAATTGTTTTTGTTAATTATTATTGGAAGTGGTTGCCACATTGTCCATTGGTGTGAATGTGTGTGTGTGAATGGTGTGCGCCATGCAATGGGTTAGTGCCCCGTCCAAGGTTATTCGCTGACTTGTATCCATAGCTTCTGGGATAACTCGATAAATCTGTAGTGAAACTGATACTGGTGATCACTTCATAAAATTTTGTAGCATCCATATTATATAATGCAGGCAGTGAAACTTTAGTGAAGTAGAGCTGACTTGGGACACCATAACAAGGCTCTAAGCATTGACACAGACATGTCATTAAGTGAACTAGCATCACTAAATTGTCCATCATTTGTGAACGTGTGTCCTGCAATGCACTGTCCAGAGTGCAATGCTGCCTTGGACCTCTGGTACCTGGGATGGGTTCCAGGCCCCGTGACCCTATACTGGATAAGAGGTTGGAAGATGGATGGATGTGAGTATGAGGGTGACCGTGCTTTTACATTTTGTTCCCTCCAGATTCAGGCAATGTTAAAGTTGGAGAATAAAAGAAGCTGACAGGCTGAAATGGGCTGCTTCTGTTCTGTTTGAAACCAGACAAGTGTTTCAGGGCAATCTGATGGAAACAGACCCTAGCAATTACTGTTCCTTTTTAAATACTTAGTTGTTCTTTTCTCACCAAGCTGTCTTGTGTTTTCAGTGGCAGCATTTATTAAGTGCAGTCTCTCCAAGTGTGTCTGCTCTAGTCGTGTAAAAACAGTCAGACTTAAACTCAATTACTAAAAGTAACTGTTTCTGTATATTGTCCCTGCTCTCTCATCAGGGGAAATAAAATAAGAAATCTCCATCTTTCCAGCTCTGCAAAGCTCAAGAATATACAGTTCTTGGAAAAATTCAGAGACTGCATCAAAATTGTCAGCTTAAGTGGGTGTGAAATGTAAAATACACATTTTGATTTTCTTTTGCAAACTATTTACCACATTTGATTCTAAATCTCTACTTCAGAACATATTCAGAACATATATTTGCTGCAAATAGCTGGTTAAAAATAAACGATATTTAAAATGTAGTTATATATATATATATATATATATATATATATATATATATATATATATATATATATATATATATATATATATATATATATATATATATATATAATCAGGTTTATCCATTATTATATAGTACAATAATAATGTATCAACAATGAGTATTTGGTGGAATAACCCTGATTCCATTTTGAGGCATCTTGACATACTCTACCCAGCTGTTCACCATGTCTGTCAGAGGGAGCAGCATAGCAGCCTTCTTCTCTTCCTTCAGAACATCAGACTTTAACAACAAAATGGTCTCCTGCATACATAGTTAATGAGAATCTATCCCAGCTGACCTCAAAAAATCTATTTCAGATGACCTCAATGTGTCCCTGGCCCCTGTTGCCCTTTGTCCATCTCCCTCTTTTCTTTAAGATTTTTGATGGATTGTGTATTTGTGTATTTTTGCTCCCTGTCTCTTCAATTAATGATGTGCAACTACAGCAGCGCTGCCCATTCCTGGTCCTGGAGAGCTACCACATAATAAGGCCCTTCAGTTATATCTCAGTATGAATAGCAGCTTAACTCCAACATAGCTGACTCTAATACTGAGGTGTTACTTAAGTGTCTGATTATGTGTATCAGGTGTGTTGAATTAGGGCTGTACCTAAGGTCTGCAGGGTGGTAGGTCTCCAGGAGCAGGATTGGACAGCCCTGATCTACAGTCTTTACTTATAACAAAATACAGAGTGCAGTTTGTTCTCTTTACAAACACCTAAATGTAATCAACAAATGTACTTAAATTTGTATTTTCATGTTTATTTTTCATATTTAAATTTATGAGGTAATTACAGTATATGAGTAGGATGGATTAGAATCTGGACACCCAACCTGCTAGGATTTGAGTTGGACATGAAAATTTATGCTTGGCAGAAAACCATCACCAATAATGAAAATTATTCCTTCCAATCTTGCTTTGAGAAGACTGTAGACATTTATTTAACAGAATAATCCTTTGCCGAAAATTCCTTTGCTTCCGTACAGCATGCCGAAGTACATCTTCATAAACTGAACAATAGCTCTGAAATCTACGGGGCACATTGTCAAGCATGCGAACGTACTGTATCATGATGATCAGTGCTTATTCTTCTCCAGCTTACTGCAGTTGAGACAAGACCCATGTCTGAGCGAAAATGTTATTTGAAGATGAATATTTAGCTGGGCATATTGCTTCTTTGAGAATGGAGAAGCTGTGCCTAACAGGGTGAATAATCAGACCAACAATCCTTGTCAGAGCGACAGAGGAGCTTTACGGTAGTTGAAGACGCCGAACATTACTGTGCCACTTATTGTCAAGTGCTGATTGTAATGGGACTAAGAGCTCAGCAGATGTATCTGCATCAACTGTTCCCAGGATTCAGCTCAATGATTGTCTCCTTAGTGAAGGACCCACAGGTCATGTTGCAAGAGAGCCACTGTTGATCTATGTTTGGAGCATGATGCGTCAGAGGACTGGCCCAGCACCGGTGACGCAACCGTTACCTCAAGAGTGCCAGCTTTCCCATCTGTGGGGTGCAACCGGATGTCGAGAAACTTGGCAGGGGCCAAGGGCTCCTCATTGAAATCCCCTTTGCACTGTGAAGGAATGACAGCAGCGCTCTGGTGTCTTCGCAGTTGAGAGAGCTGTTCATAAGAGACAGTTGGCTCAAATTATTCATTCACTTCCCATGAATATGAAAGCGAGAAACACATGGTGTTCTTCCCATTTAAGAAATATCTTTTCAGACTGACACTTTAGGGGCATAAAGCCATCTGGGGTTGAATTAGAGGTGGGGGATCATGATATGTATTTGTAGTAATGATGGATGGGGCTTCAATGGTAAATCAGACCCACTCGTTTTATGGTCTTTTCTGGATAATAATATTCTATTAGGAGGATATTAGAAAATTGCACTGACAGTACTCTGCCTCAAGAAACGTCTAAGACAGAATTTCTTTGAGTAGCTCAATGACCTGTTCTGGCATTTCGCTCTATCATTTCAATATAACACAATCTTCATGGCCTGCTTCCTTTGCCCAATCGAAATCTGTATCAGTTTCTTTTGATTCTTGTTTTCATTTGCATTTTTACAGCATGCTCGAAGGCTTTCGTTACCTTCTGCGTTTTGATGAATTGAGTCGGACTAGGCTTCTTGTCTTTCCGCAAACGGTAGCACCTACAAAGCCTCTGGTGTTTTTCTAACAGATGGTGAAAGTAGGTGGTGATAAGATAGTGTTCTGGTAGGCTTGTAAATTGTGTTTAAAATAATCTCCACCTCGCTATCAGCTTTGCAAAAAGTCATACTTTACTTTCAGTTTTTCAGTGATTTCTGTTCTTCCAGTTTCGGCATTTAGAAATGATTTACTTTTTTACGGTGCACCTCAGAAAAATGCATTAAACAGGCATGGTCAGTCAATGTAGAAATAATTCATTATAATGGTAGTGCTTACAAAATGTCCTCTTCAAAGATGAATATATTCTCATTTCAATTTATTTTTGACTCATTTTGTCTAATTTTGTCTTTTGCCTTTAAGCATATGCTTTCACACTTACTATGAAAATGTTTTTCTTGTTTAAAGTACATATTCTGTGGTGTTTATATTCCTCTGTTTCGACTGATAGTCATTCTCACTAATTCATTAACATGTCAATAACTGTTACATGTGCTGGTATACTGTACGAACAGTGACATGTATACGCTGTTGTTAGCGCATTGCCCCCATCATTCATCCACTCGTCTTCCAGGAGCCCATTACAGCCAGCAAAGGGCACAATGCAGGAATGAACCTGATGTCAGTCCATCGCAGAGCACATCTATCTACTTATTGTTCACTTATTTATTTGTTTGTTTGGATTTAGTTATTCTGGATTTTAATCATATGTTTTTGTTCATTTATACAGTTTTCTGTTTTAATGGAACTCTGCAGGTAAAAAGGTATTAGTTTGTACCTTTGAGGACACTACTTGTCACTGGGGCTGTCCTGTCAAGGATCTGCCAGTTGTACCCTAGCTGTAGGTAAATGTTCCATTTGGTCTAATTTGAAGTACAGAAATGGACTCTGTGGAACATTTTTGTGCCATTGGAGGAACCTTGATGGTGTTTGAACCAGGGCTGTACTGTTTTTTCATAGAGTGAAGATTCCAGTTAAATGCCTTTTCTCTGGGATAAAGCAGCAATTCTGGAATCTTTAAACATCGTGGTATTGCTTGTGAAAACAATACCACACTGTCACCCACAACGCGTATGCTTTGTGCAGATGTGTGCAGGTGTTGGATGTGTGTAGAATGAAGGTATATGGTGACATTTGCCTGAGCGTCACCAATAACGGCCCCCCCACTGGCCTGTTATCCACTGAAAGTGGCAGTGCTACTGCAGTGCTAGGCCACTGGGATAAATAGATGGACTTTTCATGTCAGAGGAATCATGCAAAGCTTAGTACCAGACACTCCGTGGGCACATGTCTGACTTAGTCTGTTTTATTTCTGTTAGGATCCATATTGTGCAGGGAACATCAGCAGCAGAGACAGATATTTTCAGGCAAACAATCAATGTCCATTATGGCTCTAAGTCGCTGTACCAAGCAGACTCTACGACACTCCATCTGGCCAAATGTCAGCTGCATTGTCCCTCTCAATAAAATGGGCTGTTGATGGCCCCTATTGCAATATGGCCACATGTAGTATGTTTCTACAGTTGTTAGTCTTTGAGGAAAACAAAATATGAATTTTGCTCTGAATACAAAGCACACACTGCCAGGACATAAACATACATAAACATGTAATATGTCAGACATTCTAGTGTCCTTGTTTTGACTTGTTGTATGACTTGAGCACACAGAACATAACTTGGGCTGCTGACATTGCTTCTCCCAAGAGCTACAGCCAAATTCTTAATTCAAGGTATGTGTGGTATGTTTGCATACTAAATTCAAGTAATATGTTGTTGGATTACAATAACTGTCATTACATAGGAGCACACAGTCTTATTCAATAGTAGCCTATATAACAAAATAACTGAATAAATTGTATGTCTGTACCAAGAGTATTCATGTGTTAAAGAGAGTGAGAGCGATTCTATGTACCATGCTTGCCAAATCCACGAATGGGCATCCTTGCAGTGTGATATGCCTCACAGATGTCCAGACATCAACACATAAGAAATAAGCACCGTTTTCTCTGCAAGTCCAATTTCCTGAAATAAGACACAGAACAGTCTGTCTGATGTTTTATAAAATCATTTTTACCTGATTTGTTAAATGTTGAAATGCCAGTGCAAACCACAATAATAAGCAAAACCAGATTCAAAGACGGTTATAAATGTTGTCAGATTTTTGTGCCGAGAAGACCTGCCTTTCAAAACCAATGGCTAGAAAAAGGTAGAAAATATGGATGTTTGTCAGAAAAGTTAACAATCAGCAGCGTTGACAATGAATATACAATATATGTGATTATAATTAAAGACAGAATTATGTGACTATAAGAATCACACAAACCTGCCGGTGACATCTATGAGAAATTACAGTGAAGAAGGTAAAAGATGAGTAGAAGTATTAAAAGTCACCAGCAGAGAGAGTATAGTAATGAATTGCATGATCTGAAATGAATGATTATGACAGTCACCAATGGTTAAACTTCAGGGTGATATTGTAACTCCGTCGATAGCACCGTGGCCTCAGACCTCCAGGGATGGAGCTAGATAAGCAGTGGGGAGGTAGATTGATGGATGGATTTCTTTTATTTTGATTGCAGAGGGATTGTTAGTATGATAAATTTTATCTTTCATTCCTTTTGTGTGCTATTACATAGTGTTACATACAGTAGCTATAAGTAAGGCCTACCTTAAGTATACTTTTAACCTTAATTATTGCAAGCAACACCAATGAATGATTAATGAATGAGGGATTCTTACTAACACTTCATAAGAATGACAGTAATGTCTATCAGTTCATATTTTATAGCAATTTTGCAGGGTTTACAGATATGATTAATTACGACTGTGTATTTGAGGGACTATTTATTTATGTTTATTGTTTTATGTGTTGTGTCTTTATATTTTTGTTTACTCTTACCGCAGTCTTGGAGCCAGGCAACTAAGTATTTCACTACACATCATGCTAAGTAAAATTGTGTATGTAACATATACAACTTTGATTTGATTTTTCTCAGAACTCAATGCATGTTTTCACAGTGTAGTTTACTATCCTTTTGTGGGGCAGGATGATTATGCAGGTTAAGATCAATTCTCGATTTGCCAGCGGAACAGCTGATTTTGAAGTGGGTGCTCACAAGGACAAAAAGTCCTTTAGTCTTTATACTTCTGAGACTTTTTCATGCCCCCCCCCCCCCCCCCCGCCATGTTTCACCAGTTTCCATGGTGATGTACTGTGGTAGCAATGTTTTTCACTGTTGAGGTGACAGGAGTGCTTAGGAAACCTTGCTTTCCCATTCACAGCTATTCTTCACTAATTTGAACAATAAGGAAGGAAGTAAGTTAATTGGGTAAGTGGAAGATGTGGGTGCAAATCAACAGATGTAATTAACCGTATTCTTACATCCTATTCTTACAGAAACTCTTATTTCCATTTCAAGATCTTGAAATTCAGTGTGGTTTCCTTTCTTAGTGTTTCGGCAGGATTCTCAGTATATACCCTAGTAGCGTCACAGTATCAGCGTCACCCCAATTTAATGATAAAATCACTTAAAAACAGTGTAGCGCGGTGTCACATGAAGCCTAAAAACACAGGATATATGTTTAAAATGTAACTGATTGGCCAAGTTAAAGACCAAGAAATAAATTGCGTCCAAGGGAATAGTGACACCGTAGCTACCTTCAGGGCATGTAACGCCCCTTAAGCGAGAAACTCGCCAGGGAGTGTAAATGCCCTTATTGCCAAGACTGTCTGTCATATCGATTTTATCCACAACCTCCTGCTGTCCCTGTATTGAGTTAAAGAGGAAATGCTCTGTACATACATTATATGTCTTGTTTTTGTTTTTATTTTCCCCAAAGAGATAAATGAATTAACAATGAGTGCATTTTGCGGCATATATTAAGAAATGTTATACTGTAAATGAATAATTTATATTGTTTCACAATGACTGTTCTGGGTTTTGGTCACGTGTCGCTTAAGGTGAACCTGAATGTTTAGATGAGGCTTCTTTTTAAGACCTTGGAGCGCAAGCTAAAGAATTTTGACTTAACTGTGTGAGAACGGTTTGGGGGTGCACTCAGCTAAGTAAGGGTTGATGCACAAGAGGCCGTGCATTATACGTTTTTTACACACGAGGAGGTGAAGAACCACCCAACATACTTGGCTTGGAGTGCCACATCTAGTACGCATTCAGCTTACACGTTTGGACCTACAGTAAAGACATTATTTTCACGTTTACGAACTGAAAATGTGTTTGGTAATAGAAACTTCTTGCCCAACGAATAAACGTTTTGGTTAGATACGACCCAAGCCACTATCGTTAATTAATTGCTAAGCCCAAACGTCTTTAGGCACAAACATGTTAGCCAAGTGTGAGTTAATGCACTCAAAACTATGAATTGTAAGTTTTTTTTTAATGCACAACTGCAGAGGCAAAGAAATGTAAGAATATATACAGACATTTAAAAAAATGTATTTAGCTTTATGTATCTCTTGGTACTCAGCTGCGTTATTCATAAAATACGTCTTTTTTTGTGTTTTTGTATTTATCGATTCCGTTAATTTTTAATTGTTCTCCAGTTCTGCAATGTTAAGTAACCTCAGTTTTAATTAAGGATTGATTTACTACTGTGTCTTGCCTAGTTGGTACTACATGTGCAGTTATATTACATTCAATAATTCCGCAGTGCCATGGTATAATATCAGTTACAGATTGTTTTACACACAGGTAAAAAAATTGGCATAAATAACCAAACTACATACACTAATGTCAAGGTTTCTAGAAAAAGAGGTTGGTTGGTGATATTTACATTGCATGTAGGTGAGCATTCAGTCCAGTGGTTTCAGCTAATGAGTAAAGTTTCTACTGAATAGTGTCTAAACCTTGCTCACCTCCAAGAATGCCACTTTGTAGTGGATGTCTCCTACCTCATCAGGTTGGAATCTCAGAAGGAGGTACGTACATACAACGCATCCTATTATCCCCTTTCTGCCATGGGGGAGAATGCAAATTTGTGCCTTTCCATCCATTGATGCGATTGGCCAGTATTATCAGAATCAGGTATGCTGTGAGGCCCATGCTCCTTTCCACAGGGGGGCTCATTAGCAAAAAATATACAGTCAGAAATATACAGTGAACCAGTGTCCATAAGCGTTTACTTGTAGATGGCATGTTGTCTAAATCTCTTTCAGAATAAAAAAATAGCATTCAGTCCAAAAATTACAGTAAATAAGTAGATTTTTCTATCAGCAAACTGAATTACATAAATTGTTTTGGAACAATTATTAGTTATTGAACAAATATGTATAGCTACATTAAGATGACATGAGCATGTTATGATTTAAAATCCAAATTTAGATTGCCCTTTTCAGTAGCTCCCACTTTATTTGGGTCACATGACCTGGCAAGTTGATGAACTATTCCTTTGTTGGGTCCAAAGGAATTCGTGAGAGCCCTGGTCCCCATCTCAGGGGCAGCGTAGTCAGTGGGTCAAAGCCAATGAGGTGTTCTCCCTGAGAGGTCTGCTATTGGTATTTCAGTTCCCACCTTATAAAAGGGATCTGACGGTCTCATCATTCCTATCTGATGGTGGTGGACATTTGCATATGTGGCCCATGAGACCGCCAATCCAGTTGTAATACATACGCTCAAAATTTACAGAATTTCGGAAACACACCGCCGGACCAGCTAATAAAGGAAGAAAGTAGAATCTGAAGCCAGATGATCATTTATGATTGGTGCAGCACCCACATGGAACATACTATACACATGGAATGGTGTTTCAGGCTGCATTTGACAGAGGTTTGGTTTTCACTGTCTGAAACAGCTACTAGACATTTGAAGTCTAGTAGGCATTAGACATTTGACTGTTTTAAGCCCAGTTATTTTGATAGGCGTCAACAGGTTTAAGGTGCAAAGCCTTGGTTAAATAGCATATGGACCACAAACGACAAATTCTTTATTCTTGCTTTTGTTTTTAGTATCTCTGTTTTAGGGGCCATTAAATTGGCCTTCTTGTCTTCCTTTCAGGTGGCCAACCTGCTCAGACTCTTTCAGATTCCCCAGATAAGCTACGCCTCCACCAGTGCTAAGCTCAGTGACAAGACGCGCTATGACTACTTTGCTCGCACCGTGCCCCCGGACTTCTACCAGGCCAAGGCCATGGCAGAGATCCTCCGCTACTTCAACTGGACCTACGTGTCTACTGTGGCCTCGGAGGGTGATTACGGTGAGACAGGTATCGACGCTTTCCAGCAGGAAGCGCGAGCACGGCAGATCTGCATCGCCACGTCTGCGAAGGTCAGCCGTTCCATGAGTCGCTGGAGCTACGATGCAGTCATACGTTCACTGCAGCAGAAGTCCAACGCCAAAGTAGTGATTCTGTTCACACGAAGCGAGGATGCACGCGAGCTCCTTGTGGCAGCTGCACGCATGAACGTTACCTTCATCTGGGTGGCCAGCGACGGGTGGGGGGCGCAGGAGAGCGTAGTGCGTGGCAGTGAGCTGGTAGCTGACGGGGCTTTCACCATTGAGCTGGCCTCCTACCCCGTGCGGGAGTTTTCTGACTACTTCACCAAGTTGCATCCATACAACAACACTCGCAACCCATGGTTCCGTGAGTTCTGGGAACACCGCTTCCAGTGTAGCCTTCAGGAGTTCAGCTGCAGTCAGCATTCCCTGCGCAACGGGAAGTTTGAGGAAGAGTCCAAGATCATGTTCGTGCTGAACGCTGTCTATGCCATGGCGCACGCCCTGCACAACATGAGGCAGGCCGTGTGCCCCAACTCCACCAAGGTTTGTGATGCTATGAAACCAGGCAATGGCAAGAGGTTCTACCGGGATTTCATCTTGAAAACAAAATTTGATGGTGAGTTTGCCTTTTCCTGGAATAAGCACCTTTCAGAAACATATCTAACATCTAAATGTAATACAGAATATACGTACATGTTCTATAAACGCCTATACAGATTAAGGTTTTTATCAGCTTGGAGCCTAACCCAAGAAGATTGTGGCATGAGGATATCTATTACACGTTGCACGTACAACTTTATATTAATTTCAGGATATAATGAATGTTTATTCCTGTCAGCAGAGTAGGCCAATTAACAACAGACAAATGCATGAAATGAATGTAAGATTGGACTTCCAGTGTAGGTGTTTTGTTTGGTCATGAAAAGATGTTGTGATGATTTAATTTGTAAGGATAAAGCAGTCATTATCAGCTAAGAGCTCAGTAATGAATCCAGTCACACTTTGTCTTGCATGCTACAGGCTATGCTGAGTTTGTATTCAGTATGTATTCTCAAGAGCAGATTTCTACATCTAACAAAAAATTGGCTTTCTTGCGAAAAAAGCCTGCGAGTTTTGCCTTAATGCCTGTTTTTATGCTAAGCAGATTTATGCAGATATAATTAAATTTTGTGATTTCTTCTGTATGATGTATTGCACAAAATTACGGCAATTACAAGCAGATCATATGAAAAGGAAAAGCTTTAATCTTTAATGAAAGAGCAATAGCTTCGGCATTCCATTTTATGAGAAAATAACACGTTTGTCATATAGAAGGTGGTATGTGCCTCAGTGGGATTCTGTGCCAGAAGGTTGTAAGTTCAAGAGTCAGCAGAGTGATGTCGTCATTGGGTCTTTGAGCAAATCCCTTAACCCCCAGAAACTCCAGGGAATATCTGACCTGGCTTTCTCAAAATGTATGTGGTTTTGGATGAAACCGTGTGCTAAATAAATAAAATATAGGCACACGGCTCTGGAAAAAATTAAGAGACTACTCTATATGATATTTTTTAATCTGGACTTTTAAATCCTGGTTTTAAATCACTTCCATGCTCAAAATTTCTAAGACAGCAGGACACAAGAACAAGGTGAAACAGGAGACACTGGGAACAATCAGAGACCAGCCAGGAGGAGGGCAGAAATGACTTTATAATGCCAGAGATGGCCGTCAGCTTATCCAACGGTGTCTCATGAATTAGAGGATAACACCAAGTGACCTTCAAAAAAAATGGGAAACATTAATTGGTGGAAAGTGCACTGCTAGGACAGTCCATATGAGTCTCCCAGAAGCAGGACTAAAGTCCCATACAGCAAGCAAGAAGTCCATCTTTAATGAGAAACAGAGAAGATCCAGGTTGGAGTTTACATAAAAATGTATATTGTACATATAAGCTTATCTATAAATTGCGAAACGAGTGAAACTAAACATTTGGCTGTGGTCTCTAAATTTTTCTAGAGCTGTAGCTATGGTTGAAGTGCTTATATTACTGTTATGATTATATAACTTTTATGGTCTATGAAATGCACATTTAACCAAGCCATTTTTTTGGATAATACATTATGTACGGTATTGTGCAAAAAATATTAGGCAAAGGAAACATTTAAGGTTATTTATCTGGCTAGCAAGTGTGTATTTGTTTAGCACAAAAAAACACAATTTAATATGGGAACATATGCAAATTAAGAGTAATACTATAAAAATAATGTTCTCCAAAAAGTTACACAAGCCTAAAACTCTTGCACAGTACTGTATGTGTTAAAATTTAATGTCCAGTTGAAAATGATACTAGATCAGGATTTGATATAGTAAAAAGAATGTTTTTTTGTTGTTGTAGAAAATCCTGTGGATTCTCGTTTATTAATCAGTTAGACATCAGATTAAAGTCAACGGATAAAATCACCAAACATTTTATGAAAAAAGAACTAAATTTCTGCATTAACAAGTAACCTGTCTTTTCCCCCATTTTGTCCGTAACATGTAATCAGCTTTGTTCCAAACATAATCAGTGTAAATACATTGTTGTCTTTTCCCCATCTAGCCCCATTTCGTCCAGCAGACACTGAGAACATAGTCCGCTTTGATGCATATGGAGACGGCCTTGGTCGCTACAACATATTCCATTACCACCAAGAGGACGGCAAGTATATCTACAAGAAGGTTGGGTACTGGGCGCAAGTCCTGGCACTGAATACATCACTCATTCCCTGGGGAGAGCAGCTGCCTCCCACTTCCCAATGTAGCGACCCCTGCAGGAAGAATGAGATAAAAAGCATGCAGCCAGGGGATGTATGCTGCTGGATCTGCATTCCTTGTCAGCCATATCAGTTCCTGTTGGATGAGTTTACCTGTAAGGACTGTCCCTTTGGACAGTGGCCCCTAGAGAACCTGACAGGCTGCTATGACCTGCCAGAGGAGTACATCCACTGGGAGGATGCCTGGGCCATTGGGCCTGTTACCATTGCCTGCCTGGGCATGCTCTGTACACTTTTTGTGATTGGCCTGTTCATGAAGAACAATGACACTCCAGTGGTGAAAGCCAGTGGGCGGGAACTCTCTTACATCCTCCTGCTGGGCGTGTTGATGTGCTACAGCATGACCTTCATCTACATCGCCAAGCCATCCGCTGTCGTGTGCACGCTGCGTCGTCTTGGTCTGGGCACCTCATTTGCTGTGTGCTACTCTGCCCTGCTGACCAAGACCAACCGTATCGCGCGCATCTTTAATGGCGTGAAGGACGGCGCCCAACGGCCACGCTTCATCAGCCCTACCTCGCAGGTGGCCATCTGCATTGCGCTCATCTCCTGTCAGCTGGTGGTGGTGGTGGTCTGGCTGTTGGTAGAGGCTCCTGGCGTGCGCAAAGAAGTGAGCCCAGAGCGGCGGGACATCGTCACCCTCAAGTGTAATAGCAAGGATTCCAGCATGCTGGTGTCCCTCACCTACAACTGCGTGCTCATCGTCCTCTGCACCGTCTATGCCTTCAAGACAAGGAAATGCCCTGAGAACTTCAACGAAGCCAAGTTCATTGGCTTCACCATGTACACCACCTGCATCATCTGGCTGGCCTTCCAGCCCATATTCTACGTGACTGCCAGCGACTACAGGGTAAGAGTCATGACCACTAGTATATTATTTCAAAGATTAACTGGATCAAAGCATTTAGATACAATAAACCACCCATTACAGACCTCAGTTAAAATTTCTTCATCAGAAACAAGTTTCCTAGAAGTAAGTGTGACCCCAAAAGTTATTAGAACACCTGCAGATTCAGATGGCAGGTAAGGACCACTAACGAAAATGATTTTCCAAGTCTAGTAAAAGGATTAGACTGCATTTTATGGCGATAAAAGATGAAACCTTTTACAGAGAGCAAATGGATTGAAGTAAGATTATGTAAGTGGGAGACTTTCAGTTACAGTGGACAGACACAAAGGACAGGCCCTCTGGCAATGCACTTTTTTACAATAATTCATTTTCTTGCATTGCCTATTTTATCTTGTAGATGGTTTGCCTTTACTCATCTTCCGTTATAAAATAGCTGACCCCAAGTCCAAATCGACAACAGAACCGACTGTCCTGCACAGAACCCACATGAGTGATAAGCTAGCAGCAATGGCCAAAGCTAATGCTAGTGAACTTCTTATGGCCTCACTGGTCACTGAGATTTCTAAACAGTGAGCTAGTGTTAATGAGGATATGGCTAATCTGATCCAAAATGCACTAACTCTGATTACAATATCTGTGAATATAGTCCATGAAACTAGCTACACATTCGGAAACCGATTTCCCTCCTTCAGCCTCTGGTAACTGACAAAATCGCAGGATGTCAAACATGACTTATTAGGCACCAAGTCCTACAATCAACAATGAAATCTGGTGGTTTATGATAAACAGTTATTACTGAATCATTATTATAATTATGTATTGCCAAAAGAAGTTACTAAATCTCAATTAACTCCGAAAATAATTGGTATGATTTTCCTTTTTGAGTGCACAAAGGGATATATAGTCATTGAATGTGCAGAAACATAATCCAACATCGTCATTAATTAACTATTGTGTAATGCTGGCATCTTAAATTAACAGCACATATTGAAACACTTGCTGGTGGTGGGGCTGGGGGGGGGGGTCCCACAGAAATTTCACACATAAGATTTGTCCCAGAATCCCAGTGGAAAGTGACTCTTCAACAGAGATCTGTGACAGAGAGTGTGAATCACAGTGTATTACAGGGAGCTCAAAAGGTGTTCTGATATCTGCATGACAATCACGAGCTTGTTGGCAAGAAACACATACCTCACAAGCTATACAGTTATTTTAAGCAGCAGCGTTTTTAGTATGTATCTTTAGTAATGTTTATTTAAAAAAATCTATTCTATATATTGTTTACCTAGTAAGGATTTAATGCCTTGTTTTATGCGGGCTACATCAAGGTAAATTGCCATTAGAGAAGCAAGTCATTTAATAAATACACTGGCTATGGAATAGCATAAATGCACAAATCGCAATTGCAATTGCATGCTAAATTATGCTGAAAGAAATATTTCAAAGAGCACCTTCCAGGCAAATTATGACCTATCGTGTTTGTTTACTTAATCACAGCACTTCTGCCCCAAAGGATGAAAAAAAATGCAAGCTCTGAATCAAATACCACTTCAGTTTTACATGTTATATCATGGCAGCATTTATGCCGTGCATTCATTTACATTATTTAGAGATAGCTATCGATCGTTTACATGAAATTGCTATGGTTGCTTTGGTGACCAGAATTGCTGGTCACGAATAACAACATACATTTAGTTTCATAGAAAATAAATGATGACCTTCACACAACTGTGGTAAATGATTCAGTGACTAATTGACTAAGAGGGAGGTTTGCACGAAGCACAGATGTAGTGAAATACAGATAATGTTTTCTTTTTATAATGATACAATATTGGACTACTGTGTAGTGTTGTGTGTGCCGTATATTTAAATAATGACGCCAGGATCCTCATACTTTGTTGGGTTAGGGTTAAGCTTTATCTAAAAAATAAATCTGAACATACTTAAAATTTACAATTTTCCCTTGTAATCCTGTCCTGGATAAGCAGTTACATGATGGATGGAAATATATTGTGTTTCCTTTAAAAGACAGCATGCAGCTTTTAAGTTCATGCTCCACATCATCGAGTTACAAATGCAAATTTTAAGGTGCACCTACAGATATTATTTCTGTGTTTGTGAGGATCTCCGTGTGAGGCCATTGTCTGGATTCTTTCTCGGTTGTACGATGATATAGAGGGTGCATTTGTAAAATGCACTTGCTTTTGTGGTTTCTTCACAGATTCAAGCTGTTATACAGTTTCTCGCATTGCGGTTGATTCACAGATTTGCTCAAGCCTGTTTCTTTTGCTGCAGAATGCAAATCAGCTCCTGATATGTGAGATTGTCTAGAGGAAGAAAACACGATTGTTCTGCAGCATGAGGGAACCAGGGATTAATTCAGTTTCTTAAAGTAAATCCACATACATGAAAGGGTTAAGAACTGAATTGTCATTCAATGCATAAGAAAAAAGCCCATTATACTGTATTTTCTGAATGTTAGTTTATATGGAATATGGAAATATATTTGCTAGATTATTACTTCGTTGTTGGGGCATGGTGGTGCAGTGGTTAGCACTGTCGTCTCGCACCTATGGGATCGGGTTTCAATCTCCACCAGGGTTCCATGTATGTGGAGTTTGCCTGTTTTCCCAATGTTGTCCTAGGGTTTCCTCCAGGTACTCCGGTTTCCTGCTCCAGGCCCAAAATCATGCTGAGGTTAATTAAAGTTACCAAATTTCCCATAGATGTGCATGTGTGAGTGAGCCCTGCCATGGGTTGGTGCCCCATCCTGGATTGTTCCCTGCCTTGTGCCACTATTCTCTAGACCATTGTATCTAGGTTCCATCCAAGAACAGGAGTGGCATGAGCATAAGCTTTATATATAAATTATAGATAGAACATAAAATAAAACTTAAGTTGTCTTTCCACTATAAAGGCCCAGAATGCCCTCATTCTTTTTCAGAGAGAACATTGATTCTGAAACATGTAGTTCACTTTTGGGAATAAAGCAAAGGAAGTATTAGAAATATTAAAAGGCTTCTATTCTACGTTCCAGAGGTACCCCAGAAAATTGTCCTTCAACCTAAAAGATATGAGTATTTAATTCATTTTGCCCTGATTAGTCAAAGGTCATAAAGATGGACAGAATATATGTACAAGAGCATCAGCAAATTTAAAAAAGGATGATCTTTGTTGTCTTCTGTTTTGCGAGACTCAGAGATGTTGAACTGCCCATCTGTTTTGCTTTTTTGTGCTCTACTAGCTTCTTTCCACAATGGTCTCCCCTTCATAGTCATTGGGCTCTATTCTGTTTTGATTGACATGTCCTTGCAAAGTCAATTAAATTTTCTCAAGCTCCTACTGGTGCAAACCTGTTACAAACCCAGACTGAACCTCCTGTGAACCAGTGCTGAGCCATGCCAAGGCCGGGCCAATTATCACCATGGAATAAAGTTCAAAAGAAGGATTTTCCAGATGAAGGGCTTCAACGGTCCTGTAAAAAGTCAGCATAAAACACGGATTGTTCCTTTGTCTTTCTGAACCTTCTCTAAGCGTTTCCTTTTCAATATGAAGATTACAGTTTTATGTGGTGTGCATGCATTTCATTTAGCTCCAAATATTATGCTGGAAGCCCAAAATAATATTACATTAGAGGCATTATGATGCTTATCTGAGTTAAAGTACAAGTACAAACACTGAAGACATATATAGATACAAAGCATTCTGCTTAAGTAATAGCTTTTAATGGACTGGCATCCCATCCTGGATGTTTCTCTGTTTTCTGCCCTGTGGTGCCTGGGATAGGCTCGGTCTCCCCCAGCAACCAAGTACTAGATAAATGGGTGAAGGATGGATATATGGAAAAAAAGCAGAGAGGAGTTAAAATACACACCATGAATCTCAATCTCCTTCAGAATAAGGGCTGCACAATTTAATTATGTTTTGAGCCTTGTGAATTAAACAGAATTTAACAAACAACACTGGTGACATTGCGTACAGGAAATAGCAGCATTTTAGTTTTTTTTGTTTAGTTTTTTTTCATAGTGCCAAATCCCTTATGCTGACTAACATTCAGGTCAGACCCAGGACTGAATGTACACTTCCTGGTCTGGTTCGCATGCTCAGAAACAATCTTTGTGGTTATTTGAGGAAATGTCAATCATACAGTACAGCAAAAATGGAAGCCAAGCAACAAAAAAGAAACCAAAACACTGAAAGCGATAGCATTAGTCTGTTAATAGTGAGCGTTCAGTCCTGACCATAATGATAAAAGTGGTAGCGAATGCATGCTTTCCTTCCTGATGCCTGGCAGTTTAATTATAGAAGTGTTGTGAGTCGGGCCTACTTCCAAAGAATTGCAGGAACTGTAGATATGTAGCAAATGTGAGGAATTATGAAATACCTGGGATGACACTTTAACCCTGTATTTCCTCATCTCTTTTGCGGGTGGATTTATGCTGAAATGTATGATGGGAAGGAATAAATAATGATTCAATTTTTACTTCAGCAGACAATAGTGCAGAAACAGTTTGCCAGAGGCTTCGTTTTTATTCTTACTGTCATATTATAAACAATCTCTGTGTTTTTTCATTGGCTCACAAACGCAGTCCACAGTCAGAAAACTGAAAATTATACATTCTAACTCTGAAATGTATTCCTAATCAGCCTCAAAAGCTTAAAAATCCCCTTTCATCTTACAAATCTTTATTCATTTACTTTGTGTTATTTTTTTTGCTATTATATGCTCTTATGATGCGAGTTTCCCTGCTTCTCTTGTGTCAGCAGTTATCAACTGTTGTCCCTGACTAAACATCTGGAGACTAACAAAGGTAAAATATCTCTAATGAGCTGAAGGGGCCCTGTGATGCCTACAGCTAGCATGGATTAGTAGGCAACTCACAGACATGCAAACACAACCCTCTAAAACAATCCTTCTTTTTCAGTCTGTTTTTATGTATTTCCCTCATTGCTCCACTTACCTGGGTCACTAGCCTGGGTGCTGGAGTGTAGAAAGATCTTTTATAGAGATTTGTTGTTGGAAAAAAAACAACTAATATAATTGTGTTATTTTATAATTAGAAAACATTAATCTCTAAGTACTAGCCAGTTTATCATAATTGGTGAAAAATCAATATATCCACCTTCATCATTGCTCACCTTTTAGGTGTCCGAATACTGTAAATTCATACAGTAATGTGGCCAAAAACCCTGATGTTTTAAAACTGGCTTAGTTTTACGTATAACAGAAGGAGAACCGGCTGGCCGAATGTACAGCAAACAGAACACAAAAGAAGAAACAGATTCAAACGACACTCATAAAAGATGCATTTTTGTGGATAACTGGAACTGGATGACAGAAATAATAATAAAAAACAATAAGGTTCCATAGCACTTCGTGCTTTGGACCCTTAATAAATGAACACATAATTCTATACAGTGAATCTCAATTACATCTGATAGGTCAGAAGGTATAAATGTTTTTTTTAACGACCTGATTCTGATTTTTTGCTTGATTGTTTTTCCTGGACAAAAAACACCGAAGCAATAAAAACTACATATTACAGCTGCCTAAGAAAAGCAGAAATGGACATAAACGCAGCAGTGGCAGTGACAAGACGGTATTAGGGACGGGTCAGTGCTTGGGTCACTTATACCTCCTGCCAAGTTGCCTTTTTCTGTCTGGTCATATTTCATTAACAAAATGAAAAGTAGGACAGGTGGGTCAGTAAGGGGAAAGGAAATGACACTTAGCCAAGGTCTCCAAGAACAAGTTGATCCGTGACCTGCACGCGTATTTATTTCCTAGCTCTAGCGGTGCGTTCCTGGCTGCAGCAGAGGTTTGGCCTGTCTATTTAGTCCCATTCTGTTTCCTTTTTTTATCTTTCTGCAGGTTCAAACGACCACCATGTGCATCTCCGTTAGCCTGAGCGGCTCTGTGGTGCTCGGCTGCCTCTTCGCTCCAAAAATCCACATCATCTTGTTCCAGCCTCAGAAAAACGTGACCACACTGAGAGTCACCACCACTCGCTTTAGTGCCAGCGGCGCGGGACACGGATCCGGCTACTCGCATGGTATCTAACCATTACCACTTCGTTTCATTTATGTTGCTCTCACATCTTAATGCACGACTGGTGAACAGATACACTAATTAGACACGTTAACCTCGTTATGGTGATAACGACACAGAGTGAATATCGGAAAAGGATTTTTTACTGAAGGTTAATAGCAAAGTTAAAGTAGAAATGGAGAACTGTTAACTAAAAAGTCTATACATAACCAACATAGCCTGAATTGTTTACAGTAATATTTACCTAGTGACTTTTTTTGTCTTTCAGTTTTGCTCAATGGGATTGCACCCATTAGAATCATGTATTTTTATTTACATATAAACGTACTAACACAGCTTTTATAGGAAGAGCATTTTAAATTCCCTCTCTTTAACTACATGGAAAATGTATCATTTAAGAACTTCATCTATTCAATGCACTTTCCAATGCTGCTCTTTTTCCATGCCCCAGCTTCAGCTTCCAACTACGTGCCAACTGTGTGTAATGGTCGAGAGGTGGTAGACTCCAAGACGTCCTCCTTGTAAAGAATAACAGCTAAACATCGTTTGGATGGGTCTACATAGCATAGAGCCCGCTGAAAAGCTGATGGAAGTCTGGGCCTCTTTTCAAAGCTCTCTTATGCCAGCAAAGTACATTTTTCTAGTGAAAGCTTGAAAGCACATAACTTTAAACTGAGGAATCAGTAAAACATCTCCATTTTGGTAGGAAGAAAACAAATAAGCTAAATCAGAAATTTATATTTTAAAAAAGTAACATTATACTGCACTGCAGTGTTTTTGTCCCATACTAAACATTTTAGGAGCACAGGTTCTGTGATTTCCAAATAATTTATATATGGAGCATTGATGAATTGAATAGGGTGTAAGAAACCTTAATGAACATGGGCAGATGATGCAAATATCTGTGTATCCTATAAATACCAAATAGTCTCTCAGTTCTGTTTATTACCTTATTGCTAATATAATGAAATCATAAGATGAAAAACACCATTCAGTATACCCCTTCATTTTTACAAAAGTAACATTTTATTTGACATGCAGTAAATGATAGTAAGTTTGTTCAATGTAGACTAATATAAGAACAATGTTTTTAACGTTAGATTTTGGTGAACCAGTTTGTGTTTTCTTGTAATTTATGTAAATAAAATGTGTTTTTTATTATTAAAAATGTGATGCTATAACCTACATTTGATCTCAGTCACTGTCTAACACAATAAGCAAGAAATATGATTTCAGGTGTGATGCACGTTTTTCCGTTATGGATAATACTCTTAATAATAGTAGGTTTGGTTTGATCTCTTTGATCAAGCTTGACATCTGAGGGCTGCGTATATTACAACTGATGAAATTCCCCACAGTGTAAAACATTGCATTAGAAATTTTTTATGTGGAAGGTCAATCTGTTAAAATCTAAGCATAATTACTTGTAAAGAGAAATGATTGGCTTCCTGAATCCTGCTAAGTAGCCTATGAAGAGAATTCCTCCCACATAACAGATGCCGAAAAACTCCGTCCATCCATCTCCAAAACAGCAGAGATGATGGAAACGGTCTTTTTGCTGTAATACAGGTGGTTTTGATATTAAACCAGGATCCCCCCACAAATAAAAACACACATAACTAAAAACTAAAGAGTCTACCCTGAAAGAATTTCCCCTCCAGGATACTTATAGCTATGTACTGTATGATCATACCCACATTATTTCAAATACTGCTAGTGACTGAGGATTGGGGTGGTGATTTCAAACCCATTTCTTGTCTCATTCATTCTGCACCATGTTCTAAAATAACACAAAAATTACAGGGTGACAAAATTTTAATTTGGACTTTTAAGTCACAGTCAGCATAATGAAACCGTTTTTTTTTTTTTTTTTTTATGACAGATACCAAAAGGCTGATTACAAAGCTGATTAAAATACCGTCCATCCATCCATTTTCCAAACCGCTTATCCTACTGGGTCGCAGGGGGTCCAGAGCCTATCCCAGACAATGGGCACAAGGCAGGGAATAACCCAGGATGGGGGGCCAGCCCATCGCGGGGCACACCTACAGGCAATTTAGTAACTCCAATTAGCCTCAGCATGTTTTTGGACTGTGGGGGGAAACCGGAGTACCCGGAGGAAACCCCACGACGACATGGGGAGAACATGCAAACTCCACACACATGTGACCCAGGTGGAGACTCGAACCCGAGTCTCAGAGGTGTGAAGCAACAGTGCTAACCACCGCACCACCATGCCGCCCCTAAAATACCACTAAAACAAACAAAAAAATCTTACCCAGCATGTCAAATACTTCTGATGTGTTAATGCCATCTGCTGTATAAATGAAGTCACTGCAGTTTAACTGTCAAGCTTAAAAAAAAATCAAGCCTCACCGTTTGTTCCAGGAGCTGTGGTACCTGGTTTGGATGTATTATTTACCTATTATTGGCTATTTGGTGAGCATCTAGAACAAAATTTAAAAAGGCACTGGAATATTCAGACTTTCACATGGAAATATAGGGCTTTGCAGAACTATGATAGCTTACTTTGAATCTAATGCCCAGTTCTGGATATGTATCAAACTCTTTTCTAATATCTGAAAGTACAACACCTTTATCAACATCCAGATCAAAAAAGCCACTTAAATGTTCATAAGTTTCTCATGCTGAGAATGAATTCACTTACATGCCAAAACTACTGGATGATTCTATCTTTATGATTGTGGGCATGTGTGTGTTGCTTGTTCTGGATTCCCCCCATGGTCCAAAAACATGCTGTGATTAACTGGAGCTGCCCAATTGTATATGAAGGTAACCCATCCTGGGTTGTTCCCTGCCTTGCACCCATAGGCTCCAGACCCCCCTGTGACCCTGAACAGGACAAGATGTTACAGAACAGTAGGGAAGAACTTTAGAAAACTACCATTTCAGCTTCAGTGCACAGGAAAGTAAAGCAGATGTTGCACCTTGGGACACAAGAGAGTCAGCACTGATATTGATTTTGGACATTTATTGTGAGCTGTGAAGAAAGCAGAACTGAGACTTGTATGGATAAGGCATAAGATAAGGCACCTCCTCCATCCCACAAATGTAAATTTGGTTAATATGAAGGGATATAAAAAAATCTCCTGGTTGTCTTTATTGCACAAATATTGTTTTATTTATTTTGCGCTCTTAAAAGTAATCTAGATGCTGTGATCAAAAAGCAGGAAGTGAGAAAGAGATTTCATCAAGGTTGTTTTGCCACCTGAATATATATATATATATTATATATTTATATATTTTATATATATATAAAATGAGGTGTTGATTAACTGTCAGTCTTCCTGGAAAGCAGCCAGAATACAGAACTGCAAAAACTGAGAATGTTGCCAGTAGTTACTGGGTGGCCAATAACCTGTCTGTGAAGAACAATGCGTTTCCGTGGGGTGGTAGACAGGAAGAGCTAATTAAAACAGCATTTAAAGCTGAAGACACCTAAGATAACTGTGTCTGTTCCTCAAGGGTGTTGCCATCAAAATCTGCACCCTTGTTTCCATGGTAACCATTGCCTGGTTCACTGTACTCCGGGGCCTCTTACCCAAATCACGGAGCTTGAGACCAGGAAACAACTGATCCCTTTCCAGCCAGACAACAATCTTGCTTGGAATGAAACAGACAGACTGCTTTTTAAGAGCAGGATGCAGTTAATTAAGCCCTTAACATGATTTTAATTAGCCAATAGCCTTACATAAGGGACATTTTTGCAACAGATTAATCACATGGAAGGGACACCTCATTATGAGATATTTTTATTTTGAGGAAATCATTAACAAGAAATGTTAAATGATGCATTTCTGAACAAACTGATGTGTCATTAAAAACCCATCCGGTAATCAGTTCTATCCAATTGTAGTCTTTAACAAAAACAATTTTTGGTATTTGGAAGATAATTACATAAAAGACACTCACATGCACATTGCTTGGTTCTTAGGCTACATACTCACCTGATGAATAACAATAAACTTACCTGATTTTACAGGTGTCACGCATATAACCACCAGCCCTGTGACCAATAGTAAACCTATGCCTTCATAATTATTGGTCTAATCACGTTTTAAGGTTAATGTATGATCTTGATGAACTTGTTGATAAACCTGCATGAGTGAGGAATGAACTGAATTTCATTTGGCAGCTTTCAGTTTACTGGCCATTGTGATTTTAGGGGTATATGCATTGTTTCAATGATTTTACGATTGTCTTAGAACCTTGGTTATATATTTTTTTCCTTTGTTTATTCCTGTCATAATGTCCACTGTCTGAGGTCTCTGCCTTAACTATGTGACAGACCTTCTGCAGCTGGTCAGAAAGTTCCTTTTCAAGAACATACATATTACAGTGTATATCTGGATATCCACTGACGAAATACTAACTCAGTGCCTCTTCTATCAGAATACTGTCTCAGATTGCAAGGGATTGCTCTGTTAGGAGAACCACATGTTTTGACAATGAATTGAATTATGAGATGATATTGATAAGTATGCAAGGGAGACATGATATGTTGAAATTGGCAGTTATAAATTTTGGTGGACAGCCATTAATTGTGGAGTTCTGCAAGGATCTATCCTATGGGCACTCTCATTCAATCTCCATATGCTTCCTTTAGGTTAAATTCTGCAAAATAATAATATAGGTTATCATAGTTATACTCAGCGGATGACAGAGATATACTTGGCTCTGTCACCCAGTGGTTTTGGCCCCATCGATTCCCTATGTCAGTGCCTTGAGCAACTTCCTTTCTGAAGGCAGTACAATTTCCTCCTGTTCAACAAAAAGCAAACTGAGGTGATTGTTTTCCGGAAGAGAGAAGAGTGAGTAAAGTATAGGTGCCAACCTAGTCTAAGGTCATATTGACTTCTTTTTATTATTTGAAATTGCCGTTACTTTAATTGTATTTTACTTGTTTTTAATTTTCGTTTAATGGTTGTTTTTATTTGCTCTTATTCTATGGAAAGCACTCTGACTGACTTCTGTGTATGGAAACATGCTGTATAAATAAACTTGCTTTGCTTTGCCGTGAAAATGGTTCACTTTGGATAACTGTGGATCAGCTCACCTCGTATTATTACCCAAAGCCCTGGTATTTAATAATCGTCAGTCATTAAAAGAAGAAATACAGCAAAAATATAATATTTGAACATTTTTGCAAGGAGTCAGTGGATGTCTGAGAATGTCCACAGTGGAAAGCTCTGCTCTGCCAGATCAAAATGGTCAGAGCTTGAAATGGTCAAAATGGTCAGAGCTATATTTGTGACACTGGCAAACTTTGAAAGCCATATTTCAGGACTAGAGTGGTGCTGGAGTGATGAATCTATTCAAAATATAATAATGTATAGGAGTTATTTCCTTTGTATGATAAAGCACTAGGCTTTCCTTTTAAAATATTTTTGTGCTGAAAAACTGGAAAGTGAACATGGTCAGTATTATATTGTCTGTCAAGGGATGATGGCCATTTACAGGTGATATATATATATATATGTACATATGTGTGTATATGCACATTCACACACACACACACACACACGCACATGTAGGATATACCTATCCTTATGGGGCCCGCTCATTCACTTGTATGGGAAAAATGCTAACGGTAACTATGACAACCCTAACCCTCACCCTGCCCTAACCATAACCATAAGTAATCAAGCAAAATACAAGCGTTTTTGCATTTTTAGTCACTGTCACTGATTTTTATAAAATAGTTTTCCCTTATGGGGAAAATGGATATTTATCACGTTATGGGGACATTGTGTCCCCATAAGGATAGGTATACCCGCTCGCGCACACACACACACACACACATTTTTAACTTTTTGAAGGAAACAATCGGAAAATCAGAATTTGGGCACATAATTTACATTTCTTTTGCACAGGTGATTTTAATATTGACTCAACTTATGGATTGTAGTATACTTTCAACAGTAACTACATATTTTCTGGGACAGTTTAAAGATGATTTGTAATACAGATCATTTGATAAAAAATGTTATATCTGCTCAGCCATTGCTCAGTTACACTATGAGATACTTGTGCATGACTGTGAGTTTTCAGTCTGTCACTCTCAGTATTTCATATCTTTACACCTTATATTAGAGTGAAAAGTTCAGGTAGGTGGGGATTGGATGAGCAGCATATAACTGGTACTAATTCAGAATTTACAGTGAAAATTTACTTAAAGATTGATATATCACAGCCATTCATTTTTCATAAGATTGCCTCATGGGTGGTTCAACATAACATCTCAGTTACTTTGGGAAATCCTACTGCATTTGTTTCTTATGTGACAGCAGTCAATATTTATTCGAAATCATGGTGTTCTTGCACAGCCTAAGGAGAATTTCAATGAGCCCCGAAACTACAGGGAATACATTTTAATGAGCCATCTGTTTGTCAAGTTTATGCTTAATGAAATGCTTGCATATATTTAAATGATATTCAGCTGTACACCATAGCATGACACCATATTTAGAATGTAGTTCATTTTTCTATCAGGAGGTGTCACCCTCCAATGGCTAACTACTTCTGGGCTTTAGAACTGTAACCAGCTTCATTTGAATGCACTGCACTGTGATGGCAATTTGACATTTCTATCCGACTCCACTTAAACTTGCACAGAGAAACTCAGATACCTTCCAAAGTATACAAGATACCCCCAGAGATCATGGGTATGCTCATCTATGTCTAACAATGAAACACATCACAGTGAAGCACAGCAATTGCAACTGAACAACTAGGTACAAATTAATATCTTGCTTATTTTTTTAGCAACATTATTCCAGTGAGAATTGAAATATTCTGCCAAAAGTCTGTAAAGTGAAGAATAAGTTACTACAATAAAAGAAACTGAAAAAAATATTAAGCAGATTAAATTACACATAAAACATATTTTCTAAAACATATCTTTCATATATGTTTTCCAAAAGGTCTTATTAAATATGTCTTTGTAAACCAGTTTTAATATTCCCGTTTCTAAGCAACTGTATATTAATACAATGTACTAAAACACAGAGATTCGTTCCCCTTAAATAAGATACAGTATAATAGTTAATGAAATATGGTTACTCAAAAGCAAAAATATAATCTCATACCAAATTTTGCACATATGGTGGACTGGCTAAATGTCTGTGTTTGGTAGGATGATAGGACCCAGCAGACCCTCCTGTACATTGTCAAAGTGCATGAGTGTATTTGCAGAGAAAAGCAAAGGAAGGGCTCTCATGTGTGACACTCATTTGCTATGTAGTGAGAGAGAAAGAGAGTAAGAGAGAGAGAGAGAGAGAGAGAGAGAGGGGGAAAGGGCACAAGGTTGTCAAAGCCTCATGTGCTTCTGCTACTGGTGACTGACACCGCTGCCACTCTGACCTGACTCAGAAAGGTGATCTGTGTCCATAAACAGGGCCTGGGCACACAGAAGGCTGGTATCCCAGGGCAGCAAGGAGATTCCTTCTATCTGTTTAGGGAGAGATCTGGCTGGAGAACATGCACACAAACTTGCCTCTCCATGACGTGTGGACTGTGGAAAGGGTTTATCTGCTTGCACTGTGTCTCATGGGGAGTGTGACGATGGGAAGGGCAGGGAGGGGGGTTGAAGAGCTTGTCTGTCAAACTTACGTGTAGCTCATTGTAATGTAGTGCCTTGGGCAATTACGTCAAGGAGTTTCATTTTCATTGACGAAAAAGAAACTTTCTCACACACTTTCCTTGTCAGTTCCATTAATTTAACATTACATGTGTCCTTTAGTAGTGAAACTGGACAAATCAAAGAGCTCAGCTCTGGATTCCAAGTGCCCTGCATTTCAGGTAAGATTTTTCTTTGGTTTTTGTTTTAAACAACTGATTGTTAATTCAAGTAGATTACAATGTTTTCATATTTAAGAATATTAATGTGAACTAAATGAACCAAAAATGCATGAATGTCAAGTTTGTAAACACAAATAGATTAGATAACCTGTTTAAAAAATAAATTCAACTGACATATGCTGTCTGAGCCTTTGCTTTGAAAGGCAGAGATTTGCCAGGTCAGATGGTGTAATGATTTACAGTACAAATATTAAAGGTAAATATTTACAGTATTGACAGTTCTCACTAAGCAAAACACTCTAGTACTAGCACACATGACAATAAAATTTAATTTGCTCATGGATTGACAAATGATAAAATATGTAATATTATATAAACAATATAAATAAAAATATTATATAAATTATATATTTAATGTTCACTGCCATATGGATCATGTGATCAGATTATGACACAGACATGGCAAAACAGGCAAATAAGCTTTACTGACCTGGCAAAACATTTTATCCTTATTTTGATCTCCTTTATGGAAACAAACGGCAAAGCATTTACATATTATTGTCTTAGATAACATAACAGCATGTTAACAACATCATTAATTAAACACTACTTGTGTATATTTACTTGCATATTGCAATAAGAAAAATGCAGAATCCACAATTAAATTCTGATGTCTTGAATTACACTGTCAGAAAAAAAGTATGACTTTGTATATTTGAGGGTACAATTACTTGTAACTTGGGCTGCACCTTCAAGGGTCTGCCAATTGTACCAGAGCTGCAGATAAATGTACCTTTTCAAGTACAGAAATGGACTCTGAGGAACAATTTTGTTCCATTTGGGGAACCTTAATGGTGTTTGTACCTTGGGGAACAAAACTGTACCAGGGCTGTACAGTATATTTTTTCTGACAGTGTAGTTGAAGTCATAAGACAATAATAGATATAATCTGCAAATTGCATCCCAAGGTACTTTTCTGTGAGCACAGATGAATGTTATTGGACATGGTCAGCTACAAGCTATCTTTAATTTTTTGCCATCCTCTGTATTCAAAAGAAAATAGTTTAGAATAGCTTCTTGATGTTTTCCTTTGATTTGTTTCATACATGAATATTTTTCTCTCATCTGGAAGGCAGAAGTAATATGAGATTTGAAAAGTAGCTGTTTTAACTGAAGTTGAATTGCCAATTCTTTTGAAATACTTTTCGCTTCTTCATCTCTTCATCTTCTGTGCTTTTATCAGGTTTTATATATTTAAGAAACCAAGATGTAAGAAGGTCTATTTGAAGTTTTAATGTTAAGAATGGTTAAATGGTATTCTGTAATGATACTGAAATGCTATGCCAGGTGTAACCGGTCAGTCCCTGCCTGTACTCTGCGTTGTGTTAAGGGTTTTATCAGGTGTGTGTGGGGTGCAGGAGGAAGGGATATTACAGACGCCATCGTCGTTCCCGAATTTTTTTATTGAACCTGTTGGGAACAATAAGGAATGGGGTAAACTTCGTATGCTCTGGCCCTCTCGCTCTCTCTGCACAAAGTAAAACAATGTACATACTTATGTATAGATATGTTTTATATCCCCTACTTATGATGAATAATGAATCAAACATAATATATAATATATGGGGCATAATTATACAATTGATTTACTAACTCGGGGGACCCTGCCACTAGATCCTCACCTCTTCCCGCGTGTGCAGTACACCAAAGGGAAGAGGAAATGAGGTCAGGACCCTTATAAAGGGGAAAAGACAGAGGGAGGGGCGATGCAGGACAAGAGCATCATGGGAGGTTTAAAGGATATTGTACCCATCAGGTTAAACAGAACAAGGAAAACAGAATCTTGTATAATTATACATTAAAAGTAAAATAACAACCTGTTACACAGGCAGCATAGGGCACCCCCAGACAGGATTACAGCCCATCACTGGGCACATACATGCAGACACTCACACATTGCGAGTAATTTCAAGACACAAATCAGCCACCTGCATGTCTTTGAACTGCACATGAAAACCAATAGCATTCAAATGGAACACATGTAACACAGAGAGCACGGCATACCTCATATGAAGAGCAGAGGTGGGGTTTCAACCCAGAACCCGGGAATCAAGACGCAACAGTGCTTAACAACTGATGATATTTGATAACAAAATAATATGAATACACTGTTACATTCCATCCAGAATAGTGTTTACAATCTCAGACCATTTTTTTCCCCATGTGTGACCTTCGAATTTTTTTTTTTTCATCTGTTAAGTACATGTGTCAGTTTTAAGGATATGGCAGCTCACTGAATGTGAATAAGAATCAAAGCAAAGGAAATGAGGGCAATATTGTGCTTTTTCCTCTGGCATTCGTCCAGGGTAGTTCAGTTTTATTAACAAACAGTAAATGTCAAGAGCTATCCTCTCACAGAGTGATATTTGGGGGGGAAACACAAATATCATTCGGAACATTGACAGAGAAATTCAGAGAAACACAGTTCTGGGAAACTTCAGCGAGTCCTGTCACAGGACCAAAGCTCTTCAGTATTTATTGTTTTTTTGTCTTTCCCTTATCTTCAGTACACATAAGAAATGATTGGACAGGGGAGGGGTGTAGGGTGATATAATGGTTAGCATGTGGTTCGTCATGGTGTGTAGGTCTGTCCGCTTTCTCCGCTCAGTACACTATCCCTGCATCTTCAAAGTGATGATATTACATCTTGTCCTTCTAGTAACACTCCATACCGCAAGACATAATCCATTGTAACTACAATTTTTAACTTCAAATTGCCTGTTTAAATCCATCCATCCATCCATTTTCCAAACCGCTTATCCTACTGGGTCGCGGGGGCTCCGGAGCCTATCCCAGAAGCAATGGGCATGAGGCAGGGAACAACCCAGGATGGGGGGGCAGCCCATCCCTGTTTAAATTAAGATATTAATTCATTGATCTACACTGACATATATTTTAACGATAGAATGGTTTTAGAGGTGCATAAAGTTTAAATTATCATTAATTTGTTTTTTAAACCCTGTTATTATGCCTTTTCATTCAACTCACATGAAAATCAAGAAGTACTTTCTGATGAGTTCTAACACTAGTACTGTAAACTGTAGATTCTGTATGGCTACCATTGTATTTATCTTTGTCATTACTTAATATTCACATAACCTCATAATAATAATAATGATAATAATAATAAATGAAGTCATAAGTTTTTGTTTTAGATATAATAATACACCTGTATAATTAGTATAAAAATTTCTACTTTGCTAAACTAATTTTACATATAAATGCCCCTGCTTGGATGTCTTCAATGGTGTTTTTATTCATTGGTTCGACTCAAATCAAAGACTAAATCAATGAGTAACTCTCCGCAGCTGTGCTAAAATAAGAGAATTCAAATGGACTTGAAATAGATGGTGGGACACTCACTCTTGAATTATGGCTATTGATCCTACTCTTTTGTAGATAAACATCTCTGTAAACACACAGTGGTCTGAAAAGCTGCCAAAGCTTTATGGAAATATACTACTTTTGGAATTCCAAACACCTATTTATGTTTTCATTGCTATTAGTAACTAAAATGAATGTCTTTATATATTATGTGTTTTCTACCATACTGTCTAAGACACAGGTGTCAAACTGCAGTCCTGGAGGGCTGGAGCCCTGCACATTTTCTGGTTTCCCCTCTTTTTACAATCCTGATTCAATTCCTTGTGCTAATTACTACACTACCAATCATTTGTAGTGGAACAAGGAAAGAACTAAGCAATACAGGGCTCCGACCCCCCAGGACTGGAGTTTGACACCCCTGGGCTAAGCACTGCTAAAACAGTTAGTGAGGCACTATTGATGTATAGGATCCAGAGATATATCTACGTTTTGAGATACTGTAGGAATCTTGCTCCTAAGTTGCAAAGAACTAAAAGCAGATTTATTAGGCAGAGTACAATTTTGGTCAACAATGTGAGGTACAGTGATCTATTAGAACATTAAATATACAGTGAAAACTGCTTATAGTGATCCTGTCTGTCAGTATCAAATTGATCACTAGAAGCGGATGATCATTATAACCGACTTTTTTTTCTTCTTTAGGCAGATTTCCATCTAATTGACATTTGTAGATTTATTACATGAATACAAGGCAATAGAGCGGACAGCGCCAGTATTTTATTAATTTTATTAACTCTTTCAAAATACAGTATAGCTGTTTAAAAGCATTCCAAAATTAGTAATGTAAAAATGAAGTCAACGAACTGTATAATTCAAATACACTATAATACAGTGCTGTATATAAAATACACCTGTTAGTGCTGCATCTCTTTGGTAGCTTTGATGAGTCTGTATTTTTCATTGAGCGAAAATGACTTTCTTTTTCCTGTCCTCCTTGTGCACGCAGCAGGTAGCTAGCCAGAAGCAGACAGGTTACGACAAGGCAAAGTAGGGCTATCGAAGTAAAGAAAAATAATACTGTAGTGTTGTCATGTATAAAAACCCCAAAATGAACATTGCATGACGTCATCACTATAGGTGGTTTCCACTGCATTGGCCTTTCTCTAAATGAATTGCAGCTTTGTTAGAATGCAGCCACTTATTGAGATATGTTGGATAGTAAAATTAGACCAGTAAGACTTATCCATCCATTTTCCAAACCGCTTATCCTATTGGGTTGCGGGGGGTCCGGAGCCTATCCCGGAAACAATGGGCACAAGGCAGGGAACAACCCAGGATGGGGGGGCAGCCCATCGCAGGGCACACTCACACACCATTCACTCACGCATGCACTCCTATGGGCAATTTAGCGACTCCAATTAGCCTCAGCATGTTTTTGGACTGCGGGGGGAAACCGGAGTACCCGGAGGAAACCCCACAACGACAGTAAGACTTATGTTATTAAAAAAATATTTTGACAATTTGTTTTGTTAACAGGTGAATCCCTAAGAGAGAAAGAGAGAAAGTCATGAATTTCAACAAAAAAGAAAGCCGAAGAATGAAATAGCATATTCTGGACTTACAACATGGAAGAATCAGGTCTGATGTTGGATCCGACAACAAACTACTCATTATGGAATTACACAGGACTCTGGAAATCCATTCACACAACGCCCAGCATGCACCTTCCAAGAGGACAGATTGTCCTAAAAGACCTAATAGGAATTCTCTTAATGGTGAGCTTGAACATTGTAGCTCTCCTCGCCAACACTGCTGTGATAGTAGTCATCATCAAGGTTCCACACCTGAGGAAATTTGCTTTTGTTGGCCACCTGTGTATCGTGGACCTGCTCAGTGCCGTGCTGTTGATGCCGCTGGGAATTGTGCGCAGTTCACCCTTCTTCAGCTTTGTGGATTTCACCAGGCAGGAGTGCCAGGTGAACATTTGCATGAATGTGTTCCTCATCTGTGCCTCCATCCTCACTATCACCACCATCAGTATTGAGAGATACTATTACATTGTCCACCCAATGAGGTATGAAGTAAAAATGACACTGGGTCTAGCTGTCACTGTTATAATCTTCATATGGGTGATGTCTGTCATACTGGCTCTCACAGCCCTCTTTGGTTGGCCAGTACACGGGTTCCAGGGTTACATAAGTGCAGCCCACTGCTTCTTGTACTGGAGCCAGAGCAGTTACAGGAAGATGTATGCCATCATCTTCAGCTTGGTGTGCTTCTGCCTCCCAGCTGTGGTGATCTTCACTGTTTACTGTAATGTGTATAAGGTGGCTCGAGTGGCAGCTTGTCAACGCAGCTCCCTGCCCACCTGGGTAGTCAATCCGAAGCATCGCTCAGACTCCATCAACAGCCAGACAACTATCATCACCACACGAAACATTCCCCGCAGATTGACCCGGGAAAGGATCTTTGGGGGTAGCAAAGCAGCCATTACCCTCATCATCATCGTGGGCCAGTTTCTACTTTGTTGGTTGCCTTACTTCTCCTTGCACTTGCATCTGTCTCTCAGCGCACCGGTCTTGAGGTTCGGAGAGCTGGGGGTGATAATCACCTGGTTGGCCTACTCCTCCTTTGCTGTCAATCCCTTCTTCTATGGACTCCTTAACCGACAGATCCGAGAGGAGCTTCTCAAGCTGTGGAGGTGCTACAGCACGCAGCCCATGGAGCATGTGGCGTCTAGCCACGAAGGCTCTGTTCAGGAAAACTTTCTGCAGTTCCTACAAAGGACTAGTTGCACTGTAGAGACTCGATCCAGCTGCATCATATCCAGTCCCCGGAACACGTTGGACCAAACCATGCCGAGCTTCAGGATACCAGGGCAGATTCCAGAGGACATCAACTAAATATCATACTGTCTTTACAGTCAGTCAGTCAGTCATGACTTTACCCTAAGCTATTTAGCTTATAAGGAGAATGTTATTGCTTTCCCCCAGGTCAAGTCAAAATGTCATAGTCACAATACATCAGTCAAATTTGTAAGTTGCAGAAAAAGCAGGAAGCAATATATATAATGAATATAATTGTATATTTGCGTACTTTGTATTTCATATGAGGCTTGCTGTGCTAAATTCCTGACCTTGGGACAAAATTACTTCAATGGGTCCCTTTAACAAGCTGAAGCAGCCAAACTAGCCTATTGGGGAATCCTAACAAAGAGGTTGCCATCAACAATATGGATCACTTAAACTTGGGTTTCCCAAACCTTTGCTGTCCGCAGACCCGTTTATGAAGTACAAGAATATCATGGACTAACAAAATTGGTTAGTGGTGGGCGGGGGGCAGCTGACAACAAAACAGGGTCGGGATTGGTGATGACAGATCAGCCAGACTTAATAAATGTGACTGTTTCTAATTTTTTTTAGATGCAGTTTTTTTTAGAATGTGACAAAAAGTATGTGGCTTAAAAATGTGTACTTTTAATTAATTTTTGGAAATTAACCAACCGCTTCCCAAATCCCCCAGCGTTCTGGAGAACACAGGTTGGGAACACCGACCTAAAATCATTCTGAAATGGTACTACGACAGACTTAGCACGTTTTCTGGTTTATACACTTCTATCAGTTATGAAATAGTTGTTGTCTATTATGTGAGTGTATATATAATCACATCCATGAATATGTGATGGATCTGGTTTAAGAATTTAGGTTTATAAAATATATAAATATAGAAAAAATGTATTTGTTTTACATTTTGGAGTCTGAAATATTTTAAAATAAACTGAAATATGATATGATTCTGCCTCTCTGAGATTTAAACCAAATGACAAAGGGATTGTGGTATCTACATTGTGTAAGCAAAGAATCACATGGAAATTTTACTGACATTTTTCACAGCAAAAGCTGCAATTTTCTAAATCTAAATCAGCTGCAATGTTGCAGAAATAAAACTCACTCATGTTTCAGAAAGAAAAGGGAGAAAAATACTATTTAAGTTTGTATTTGCAGCCTTAACCTGAACTACATTATATTCCTTGGGGTTATGATTTGCTTATTATTTCCTGTGGAAGAATTTAGCACAAAATATAAAATATGTTATATAATAAAGTAAGGATTCTTTATGCTTAATTAACTATAACTGAATAGATGACTGAAGACTGTAACATGTCACCTCATCTGCACGGAACGAACTGAAGGCTCATATTCAATGTTTGGACAGTCGGATTAAACCCAGATAAGACCCAGGAAAGAAAATCCAATTTGCTGAAAATCGAATATTTTGAGCCAATTTGAAATGCTTTAACTAAGCGAGACTCCTTTTAATAACTAAAGCAGAAACACATGAAAATACTCATAAATAAAGCAAACATGGCATGTTAATTTTGTATCCTCATGATGTCTGCTTTAGTTGCCATGGAAACATGTGGACACAAGAAGCGTGTCTGCATAAAAACATGATGCTAATCACTTAGTTCTTTGGTTTTCGAAACAGAATTAGGAAATCTACCAGTATGACCAATGTGTGATATGCTTGGGGAAAAAAAATCACCAGTGGTCACCTGCTCATTTACATCTGAATCCAAACCTACTGGGCCAAAAACAAAATCCAAACAGGATAAAGACATTTATTGAAGGCACCATCAAAGGAAAGCACTGCTAACAAAAGAGTGCAACATATTTTAATTTTATGGTCCTGTCTGTCTGGAGCAAAACAGATACTGTATTGCGATGAATTATAGCACACAGCAAAACAAATCTATGTCAGTAAATGCAAAACATTAGACCAGCAGCCCAGCAGTGAAACCACAAAGAGCTGTGAGGCTGCATCTGCAAGAAGCACCACTTCCCCTAAATAAAGACTCAGAATTCTACAGATGCATAATACAGTAATTTCATCATATGCATAGAAACAATTTGCGCAGCAGAATTCACAGTACAGTCCACTATATCAAGAAGAACAGGCAGATGGAGTTGAAGCAAACAAACCAAATCATTCACCCTTCCCCAGATGGCCAAAGATAAGCCCCCTTTTCATAGCTAGTCATTGCTGCTACAGGTACAGTAAACAGCCTACAGTATAAGGTTAGAGGGATATTACTTTTTCACACATGGGCCTAGGAAGTTACATAGCTACCTTTACTAAACAAACACACAAGCATTCACTCAAACACAAAGAGCATCGGATAGAGCACATTTAGTATTTCAGTATTTAACAATATATAATTATGAACAACAAAAGTCAGGAATGTGGATTCAAATTTAAAGGATTAATAAATAAGACGTGCTCATCCTTCCTTTTGCCTAGAAATTATTATTATTCCAGCTGAACTTAAAAAGACCAAAAGAACTAAAAATATCGAATGTAAGATCACTGCTGCCACTAAAGGGCGTTGCTTCAATTTCTGGGCAAACTGTCTCAGAATGTATAGAGTTTCTGTTCAGTACCCATATACAGTAATGCATCTGTACAATTTGATAAAGATTTCTCAAAAAAATTTTGCTTTATCGTCTTAATGGGATCAAGTGTCAAAACACTGCACTGTTCTTGCTAGCGCTATACAGCACTGCTTCAATCTTGGGGCAATCTATCTAAAAAATTGATCAATTTCAATTTCTCACCCATATGATGCCTTGCAAAGTTCGAAAAAGAATCTATCAAATTATATTTGAGTTGTCATGCTAAAAAACAAAATGTTGACTCCCTGTGCAGCAAATTTTATTGTCATGTACATGGGAGGAGAGGGATGGTCTCCTATTTTTCTTGAAATCAAAAGTGTCAACTTTACGATTGATAATTTGATCAATAAAGTGCAGCTGGAATCTAGGGGACCCAACGAGAGTGAAAACTCGGACAGCAAAAGAAACTATAGATACGCTTCCATTACAATGATGTTCTAATTGTATTGTGTGAATGTGTTGAAATGCAATATACAGCAAAAACACTTATGTAAAGCTACATTGAAACACAACCTATTCATTAAAGCAAAAGGCAAATTAATAAAAATCTGCTTGATACGTGACCATGAATATGCAAATGGGGACTGAATGACCACGAGCCTTAGTTTTTGTCTGTTAAAAAAAGTACTGGAAAATGAATTCGGAACAGGAGACATATTATGCATTTGTATACATTATTCTAGATACACAGAATATATGGGCACAGAGATGTTATGTTTAGATGACCATAACGCCTAATTTCCACCAGAGAATTAATTGAAGCCTTGTTCACAAGAATAAGAGTAAGCTGCTCCCAGGATGTAGGGCTGGAGGTAGAAATTACTAGCTATTGCTTAGTATTCATAGCCATATCACAAACACCAAGTCTTCTTGTTTAATTGGGGGCTTGTAGTCTGTCTTTTCCTGGATATAATCTTTGCAATTATTAGCATTCTAAACTATATTTTGGTTTTCGTGAGATTCAGAAAATTTTATTTTGTACCTTCAATAAAATCATTTCACAAATACAATGCCACGATACTCTGAATAATTCTCATTGTACTGAACTACTAAAACTGATCAGTACAGAGATTACATGTGTGAGAATGGAAATGACAGTCTTCCAAACATGTGTGAGTGGCTTGAAAATGAATAAGCCTTTCATATGCAAATACTGCGAAGCTGTGTTACCTCCAAACCAATGCTGCTTGCCACTTCCAGCCATAATGAATATATACGCCGTATCCAAGATGAGGGCCTAATCAATGTGAAAATTAACATAATCAAGGTGCTCTGTTGCTAAGGAAATTGGCTGCATTTAATGCCAGCATGTTCTGCCTCTGGTAGTGATGATGCTAGAGACTAGTTCACAAAAGAAACTTGAATGAAAAAACCTTTGTGGGTTGTGTGTGTTCGCAGATTATTAACTATTTGTTCAGTCTGCCTGCTTTCTTGTAGATATTAGACAAAATCTTGTATCACAAAAAGTATCTGTTTTGATGGAGGCGAAATGTCTCCTTTCTCTCTTTTTGCAAATGGTTTTGCAGTACATGAAGAACCCAAATTTAGATTTGGATTGGTTTTTGGTCCACGATGAAGCTAGAAAAAACCAGCTGGGTTTCAGCACCGAGTCCAAAAGGGCGTCTCTGGGTACAGAGTTGTGTTACCCCAAGTTCATCATGATCGACATCTTTCCTGAATAAGCACGGCTGCAAGTCGTCCTTGGAATGGGAGGAAGGAGAAATAAGAAGTAACTGCAAAACAAGTGAAATGTGGGACTGGTCATTAGTTGACTAAGCTCTATGCCTTCAGCACCTGGACGAACAATGGCAAAGATGACTGGAATTGCACATGGAGGTTTTTTGATAGCTACCAGTCATTGGAGCGCAACAAAAATGTATCAGAATGTTACATTAAAATGTTGATTGCCGGAACTCTACCTTGCTGTGTCAATGTAATCTTTTTGTCTATTGTAGATTCAGTGGCTTATTATTTATAAGCATTTTATGGGATATATATGAATGAATGTAAAACAGCTGTATGCTGCATTTCCTCTCTCCTCCGCTTCTCTTCCATCCTATTACTGACAAAACATTTGGTTTGTCTATGGGGCTTGGAGGGGCAAAGCCCAAAAGAGTTACCTGAATTCACCCTCGTGGGGGTCCATCTCTTGCAGGGGGAGGGGACACTATGTGGATTGGGTAGCAGTTGAAGGCAGGAGCTTAGACAGACCGTATAGTTGCTGAAACTGGTTTTAAAAACAGGGAACAACCACTCTGCTGGGAAAGGAACCAGAACTAATGGTCAATGACACACTATTAACTTTTATTTGCTAGTTGTTCTGTGGAGCACATGTTCATTTTTGCACATTTTAAACACTTGTTTTGACAAACCAGGTAATTTGACAGTATTGGAACAATATTATGCAGAAATTACATAACTTACATAAAGAATAAATCAATGCTAACTGTCAAAATAAATGGAAGATTCAATAGAAACGTCTAAGGTTAAGTAAGTCCTGAGAAAAGGGGAATCAGATATCTATGGAAACCTTTCATGCACCTTTTCTGCACCTGTTGTTGCTCGTATTTAAGGATTGTTATCCATTTTCTCATTATCTAGCTCATGCTTGGTCATGTTTAAAATGTAGATATAATTTGCTTGGACACGGTCAACCAGTTTTTATATCAACACTGATTCTGAGAAACTGTCAAGGTCTGAGCGAAGCCTAGTGACACACATTTTAAAAATAAAAGACTGAAATTCCTTACAACACCTTTTAATTACATCAAACACATCTCCCATCACCTGATATACCACCATCACACATTGGTGGGCTGCCCATTTACTCATTAATGAGTAAATGACAATACCTTTAGACAATAGAAAGGGGGCTCCATTCTGTATTTTTGCAGAGAATAGAAATCGAAACAATAACCTCAATTTGCATATTTCAATAATGGACATAAGCTGTTCAATAAAATCAATGGTGATCCATTACCGTGCATTTTAAATACACTTGTGCTGACCTGGGGACATGCTACAATAGATGTGAAACCACCTACCAGATGTGTAACCATGGAAACATCTGGGTGGCAAGGTGTGTTAGGGGAATAGGGCATTGTAATTCTAGCGAACATCCTTTTAGGCTGACAGCGGCTGACATGGGAGCAGGTAGAAGCTGGAATTTCCTTTCAAATAAACACATGCCCATCAACCAAATAGTTCCACATTTTCGTGCTCTTACTTTTTCCGGTTCTCTTTACCTAACAATCCCCTGCTCCTTGCTTCTGGCTGCTGTATGTCTCACTCCACATACGATGCTTTGCTGTGTGGTCGTGATGAACAACAACAGCCCTCCCATCACTCTGATTTGAACATGCCCAGTGTGCACTAGTAATGAGGGAATGTAGCTGTCAGGGTTAAAAAGGTGAGCGTTACTACGAACACACTACAGTCCGGTCAGAACACAACACATCTGTCCATGCAATGTATGCGTAAGCTTATCATTGCATGTACCTCTCTATGCAATCTGCATATCAAATCGATGGTATTGCTGTGTAAGAACAGGGGGAGGGATGAAGAATTGTCCAGCATCTCAGATGCTATGTAAATTATACCTTCTGTATTTTATTATGAACTGTACTTACTCTCATCCCCACAAGACAAATGCTGCCCACCATCTGCGGCAGCAGGGAATCCATTAGCACACTTGTCAAAACTGGATACTGTTGCCAGAGGTCGACCAACCACTTACAGTTATAGGTCGTGACCATGCACTTAGGCTCACTGTTTCCTATTTTTAGATCAACAGCCGTCCCGAATGTGGTTAGCTAATGGTAATCATAAACAAAGCAGAGGATCTGGGCAATTCAAGCTACTGCATTTCCGTACGTCTATAGACAGTAATTGCCTTATTTTACTCGAAAGACAGTAGGTTATGCAGAGAATTAACACCGTTTAAATTTGTATCATTTTCATTCATTTTTATTGTTTTCACATTCATTTTTTTTTAAAACCCATTCTGGAGATTTACCGACAGTGCGGTGAAATGATGTCTCCTTAATTGAAAACAGATGTTTTTTTTACCATACCAAAAATTGTACTGAAGCTAGGTGTTAAGAGCAAAGGGGGTGGAGATTAAGCAGCCAGTTTTATCACATAAAGGCACTGAAACAGGTATATTTTGGAAAATGTGCTTCTTCCGCAGCTTTTAAAAACAGTCCATATTGCCAAGGCCGTTACCAGCTATTAACAGAAGCTGGAGGATGAATTGTTAATGGGTCCAAAGGTTGCAGAGAAACGGTTTGGCTAAAAGCATGTTGTGAAATACACTGCTGGGACACGTCAGAGGAATTACGGCAAGGGCAAACGGATATGTTTTATTTTTATTTTACGTTACAAAGTCCACATCCACATCCACATCCGCATCCTTTGGGAATCCCTCCCAAAGACATAAGAACGTTAATTAAAGTTCCTTAGACGTCAAACAGCAACGTATAAGAATAGGCAGCCGCTGAAACATTTTTTATTGTTAAAGTGGTTTGTTTGCAAGTGAGATATCATTCATTATTTTTATAACATATATTATATATTTAATTGTAATTGGTTTCATTTGGGTACATAAAACATTGAAACAAAGGAATTCAAAATTTCACCAACGGCTTTATTTGTGGAGCAGTAATTTTATGATTTACATAATTGTAGCTATAGTAAATTGAGCAGCAAAACATTAAACTTGAACATACCATTACAATGTTTAATAAAGGCCACTGGCAATCGGTGTGTCTACATAAGTAGTGACATCGATAGGATTTAATTGACTCCTAAACCTTAGGTCATCCTCAGTAAGCAAACAGTATCTCTTGCAAGTCATGGCTGCTGATCCCCAATTTAAACATTCCTGCTAACAACAAAAACATCCATGAAAAGATGATAAACAACCCGAATAACCATAAATGACCAATAAAGCAATGTAACTACAAAACCTAGGTTTCAGTTGTAATCACTCTCTCAAATGTTTGGGAATGAAATACATTCTGTTTTGCCAGAAGAGGGGGCTATAGAACCACAAATAAGTTTACCTGTCCTTGTCTTTTACCTATTACTGCATACAAACGGTCAAAATGGGCTACAATAAATCAATAATAGTTGATTTTTTTGCCTTTTTAATCTGCAGATAAAACACCAAAAGGCTACATAGCTAACACACAATATTCTGGGGCCTTAAACAAGCATTTTACTTACAATCTGATTTGACAACCACTCCATTAAAAGTAATTCCCCAATGTTAACAAAATTATTTTTAATTGGTATTGCGTTATTAGCTGGTTGTTTTGTTTAGTGCATTTCTATTCCTCATTAAGTTGGAAGACAGGGGCAAGTGCACACAACTAAAGTATACACCCAATGTATTAACAACTACTGTATTTTAAGTATAGTTCATTCAACTTGGGACTAAACCCAGACACGAAAGCGTATTTGCCAGTTCCACTGGGGACAGTCTCACTTTCCCAATATATTTCTCAGCACCACTTTGATTTCTCCTCTCACTAAACTCAGACAGACCATGATAAAAGAGGCTACTTCCAAGCAGACCACAATTAACCTATGGGATTCATAGGACCCGGTGGGCGATGACCTTGTCTTCAGAAAAAGAGACACCAAACCCCTTCTCAATGAAAGAGAAATCAGAAGTACAAATGCATGTCTGAATGTAATTAGTGTTTTCACCCAGAGTGACCTACTAATTCAGGATCCGGGGAAATCCCAAGACTTCAGGCATTCCAACAGAAAATTCTTTGGTGATTTGGAAAGTGAAAAACATTGAACACTCTTGTTCATTTCTGTGGGTTGTTCAATAAATCATTTTTAATTGAACTTTAGCAGAAAAAATCCATGCTACAGCAACATGAACAAGATTAAATTACCAATAAGGTGGTGCCTATACTCCCCCCTAGAGGAGAAATTCACATTTGACAGGACATGCTCATCTGTATTCAATGAAAAGCATTATCTCACTGGCTAATGCTACCCTTTTCAATTAGTTTGCTCTGAGCATATATCAGGCATTAGTTAGATAATTATTTTGTGTCATTATGGTCCCTTTTTGTACTTCCCCCTATTTATGCTTTGAACGGTAGAACAGCCAGTAGATTTTCTAAGGCAAAGATTACCATCTGAAATGAATTGCAGACTCTAAAGGCATAAAAGAAAGTGTTTCGGTAATAAAAGATAGATTTGCCTGCAATTCCAAAATGCTTCTCTGTGGAGTCACAGATGAAATGCCATGGTAGAAGCTACTTAAAGCAAACACCTGTTGTCTTGTTAATTGGGCCAGGTCATTCAGCTGACCAATATAGGGGTTCAGCTGGTTTCCATAATTATTGCCCATTCCAGGTTTGATATTAGTCCCTCGGCTCTCATTTCTTTCTTGGCTGATGCCTGTTGCTTACTCTTGGATAGAGTTATCTGGAATATGGATGTCAGTCCATAATTACCATTTTGACATTTTTTTTTCTGCGATAGAAAGAAAAACAAACTAGACCGCTGTTATATGGTTCTCATATGAGAACTCTGTATGACAGCATACCAGCATGGAGATCCAATATGTGCCAGTTGTCATTCTGACTTCTAGGTGAACTCTGAGAATGCAATCACAGAGCAATTATTGGACAAGGTTTGGTTCATGGACTATACCTTGTTTGAGATGTCCAGGCTGTGGGTCTACAGGATCATTGCCTGTCACTCTCATTATCGAGATTCTCTTTGGCATTCTATGCTGTTCTCACGTTTGGTAGGTTTTTAAGGGACATGTGGTCAGCAGTCTGTTCGATAGCGAAATGGACTATCTGCTCTCCTCTCATTTCTTTGCTTGTGTTCTTCTGAGTTTGATCTTGCTGTACTCAGCTATATTCTACGCATGAAAGAATTTTGTAAACGTAAGCTTCAGTCTTTTTTTCAACAGCAAAATTGAAAATAAATGTGGACGTTATCAGGGTCCATCTATATATCTAGACCATTTTCTTGATATTTGTATTTTGTGTCATTAAAACTCTTTTCCTGTTTTCCTTGCAAGCTAATTTATCAGAACACAAGGGGTTTGGCCCATTTGGGCCACCATCTTAAACACTGGCCATTCTCCTCTCATTATATCAGTGTGGTACCTTCTGATTGGAAGCATACCAACATAACGCCCATTTTCAAAAAAGGGGATAGAAGTAATTTGTCAAACTATAGGCCAATCAGTCTAACTTGTATAACTGGTAAAGTTATGGAGGCTATAATCAAAGAGAAAATGGTGGATTACCTGGACTCCAATAACATTTTGCGGGATAGCCAGTATGGATTTAGGAGAGGTAGATCCTGTTTAATGAATCTGTTGGAGTTTTTTGAGAAAGCTACTCAGGAAGTTGATGATAAGAAGGCCTATGATGTCATCTACTTAGATTTCCAAAAGGCTTTTGATGTTGTCCCCCACAAGAGGCTCCTACTTAAACTCAAAGCGACAGGTATTTTAGGTACTGTAGCGACCTGGATTGATAACTGGTTAACAGATAGGAAACAGCGAGTAGTTATAAGAGGCACAATGTCAAAGTGGGCCTGCGTCCATAGTGGGGTACCGCAGGGTTCGATTTTAGGACCACTATTGTTTCTAATTTACATAAATGATATAGATACCAATATATACAGTAAACTGGTGAAATTTGCAGATGACACCAAGGTGGGTGGTGTATCAGATACTGAATTAGCGGCTCAGCAGCTACAGCGGGATCTTGATTTAATTAGTGACTGGGCCGATACCTGGCAGATGAAATTTAACGTAGATAAATGTAAGGTACTCCATGTAGGGAGCAGAAATATAAAGTACAGGTATTTTATGGGTCCCACTGAAATAAAGGTAGCTGATCATGAAAAAGACCTTGGTGTGTATGTTGATGCTTCCATGTCCCATTCTCGCCAGTGTGGGGAAGCAATAAAAAAGGCCAATAGGATGTTGGGGTATATCTCCAGGTGTGTGGAGTATAGGTCAAGGGAGGTAATGCTAAGATTATACAATTCCTTGGTGAGACCTCACCTAGAATATTGTGTGCAGGTTTGGTCACCATATCTTAAAAAGGACATTGTGGCCTTAGAAAAGGTGCAGCGTAGGGCCACAAAAATGATTCCTGGTCTTAGAGAAATGTCATACGAGGAAAGGTTACTTGAGCTAAATCTGTTCAGCAAGCTCAAGCAAAGGACACTGAGGGGGGACATGATCCAGGTATATAAGATTCTAACAGGTTTGGATGCTGTTCAACCAAATAGTTACTTCAGCATTAGTACAAATACACAAACTCGTGGCCATAGGTGGAAATTAGCGGGAGAACATTTCAAGCTGGATTTAAGGAAGCACTTCTTTACACAGCGCGTAGTCAGAGTATGGAATAGCCTTCCTGATAATGTAGTGCAAGCTGAATCCTTGGGTTCCTTTAAATCAGAGCTAGATAAGATTTTAACAACTCTGAGCTATTAGTTAAGTTCTCCCCAAGCGAGCTTGATGGGCCGAATGGCCTCCTCTCGTTTGTATAGTTCTTATGTTCTTATAAACACCTGAAAATGCCGGGAGACCATCCATCCATCACCTGACCACCATATCTTTTGAGGTGTGTGGCCCCATGTCGCTAATCAGTGTGTAAACCACCACAATGGCTTGAAGATTCCCAATTACAAGACAAGGTGCGTAGTGTGAACAGCACGACGATCCTACGACTTGGAAAGTCTTGTAGTGTGAGCCTTACTTGTCCCATGTTTACCACCCGTATATAAAGTACTGGGTCATGAGGGGTCCTGGAGCCTATACAGGCAGTATAACCAACGCATGATCTGCTTCAGCTGCATTGCACAGGGTATTTGTCATGTACTATGTGATTAGATGCATGTTGTGTATCACACTGTGTGCAGAAACTAGTTTGCATTGTGCCTCTGTTAAATTTTTTGTATTGCACTACTTGATTTGCACAAAACTTCCACATATATGACTTGCATGTACACTAGTGGCCCAAATTGTAGGAACACTTCCATTAATTAGAGATTGCAAAACCCTAACCCTTAACTGTTGCTTCAGTTACTTATTTAATCATCGAATGTATGATATTTATAACTTTCTTTGATGGTGTATAAACATTAGAGCCAATATTCATGTGGTAATTTTTAAAGCGTAATGCCAAAAATGAGAGATGTTTCCACAATTTTGGGCACTAGTGTACTTTTCTCTGTTGTGTATCTTGTTTGTTGTATTTATTCTCTCTCTGTTGGTTGTTCCAACAGACTCCAACAGTAGCAAGCTACACCAACAACATTTTCCACCAGCCTTGGTCACCTGGCAATACGGATTCTAATTGTGAAAAGGGAAAAAGACAGGGGACACCCTATACAGGATACCAGCCCAACGGGGGGCACACACACACATACACTGCAGGAAATCTAGAGATGCCAATCAAGGGCAGAGATAGGAGGTTTAAATTTTAGTTATTATTATTAACATTTTTGAATAAGTTTATATATAAACACATTTCTTATAATCAGCACAATAGTGGCCCCTATTCCCATTGTCTCAGTCTCAGTTAAATCTTCAGATCTTCAGAGTGGTTGTAGTGTCTATTTCCCACTTTCTTATACCATCTCTATATGTTACTGAGATAAAAGCCCCCGGAGCTGGTTTACTGTATGGACTGAAACTGGAGTCACAGTCATGTCAGACATGTCTCACCATGTGCTATTTCTGTCCTTCCCCAGACTCAGAGGCCCCACCCTCTTTCACAGAATGCTGAGGATATTTCTCTAGTTACAGTGCTTTAGCCACCACCCACTGAGATGCCCCTGGCTCTCACCCTTCTCTGTCTTCAGAGAAATTAAGCAAACATTTCTTACAAGTGTATATGGTTCCTCACGGTGCTCATTTCTGGTGTTTTGTAGGAAGATTAGCATGAGAGACATTCTTTACATCGTGAGATTATGTCCGTATTGAGTTTCTAAATCCATTCTTTTGCAAAAACAGTTGGCCGCTTATTGTTGCATTATGTTTATCATACCATTTGTTTGACAGACTTTAGCAGCCATTGGAAAACTAGCACCAATCTTACATACTGCTCTTAAATTAGCTGAGTTATGGGTTGTTTGGACAAGCAATGCATCCCAGTAATGCGCTGCTAAAAATAAGGGAAACCAAAGACATTTCCGTGTGTATAATTAACAAGCACTATATAGTAGCCGCTTACAAAGGCTTTGTGGCTAATAGCACAGCTTCAATCAATGCATTACAAGGTAAATTGCTTCATATCTATAAACTGTTTGTGTCCGTTCTTGAAATCTTCTTTAGAGTGAATAAAACGTTCCTTTTCCCGTCTGTAATATTGTATTTATGGTTATGATGAGAACCTCTAGAGGGAATGAGCTGTATGGATTAAGAATTGACAGATTTTTGTTTTCTTCTGCAGTTTAAGTATTAGCTATTAGCACAACAGGAACTGGTCTTCATTACCACTAAACAAGTTTATCATGTTAATGATTACAGCAAATTATCATCACATGTGTCTTCCCAGAAGGCTTGATTTTTTTTTCCAAGACTCTTTAAATGTATACATTTTCTCAGATTTTCAATGACAATTTTTTGCACAAATTGGCACATGTTTATATTGGCATTTTTCTGTCCAGCTGCCTTTTTGACCCTAGTATTGATAAGGCGAGCAACATGAAAATCTGTTATGACCGATTTAATTTGGAAATTAAGCTGTGAGAAGAAAACATAATTTGTAATTACATACAAGTTTTTTTTTTCATCTGACATTTATTTGGCTACATCACAACTGAATGAAGCATTATAATATAATAAATTGCAATTTGATAAGTATTCAATTATCCAAATGCTTGGGCTTGGAGTTACTCTGGAAAAAGGTTTTTTTTTTTGCTATTTTTCTGTAAATGTATTTGTACCAGTATTTTTATTAATCTCTGTAAGTACCTATTATAAAAAAAAGTAATACACTACAGCTTTATAAGAAAACAAATGCACATCACATTAATGTACAGACGTGAAATGAGGGCTTCATTATCTGAAGATCTAATAGCTTGATGTTTGTCTCATATAGACATATATGAGTGTTGAAATGGCAATTGTGGGTCACTGAGATTGTTTAATGATAGGAAAAATAATGCATATTCACATGTGAAATGTCACATGGGCCTGGTTGGCCCTTTAAGAAATGCTTCTGGCCTGTGTGTGAGTTATGAGACGTGAATGTGGACTGGCCTGGAGGGAAGGTGCCAAGTGCCTTTGACAGAAGAGTCTGAGCTGCTGGTGGCAGCAGCTGTCCTCTTGCATTCTGGAGTGACATCACCCACAAAAGGGGTTCTAGCTTCCGAAGGGTGGTGCCCGCAGTCACACCTCTCATCGCCGCCTTCTCTGACACGGTCGCTCGTGCTCTGCCACCCTCACACGCACTGCCGCCCTGCAGACACCCTATAGTCTTAACGGCGGCCTTTCCATGGCAGACCAGTACAACACCAATGAGGAGAAGATCCTGCGGGACAGTAACACCAAGGAGATTGACCTCATAAACAGGGACCCCAAGCAGATTAATGAAGATGTGGTCAAGGTATGTAGACGTATACTTCATGGCCTTGCATGGACCTTCCCCAGGCTAGACTCTAGATGGGCTATACTGCAGCTTTCTCTACCACATAGCAACTGGCCATATCTTTCGGTACAGTTCCAAAAATAGCTGCATCCCCACCACCAAAGCAGGAGATTGTCCAAGTTTATTTGCAGCATTTAAGAAGGGTGTGGTAGGGGCATGGGAGAAGGATTAAACTGCTTTTCTGTGTGCTTTTTGCAAGTGTTCATGTGTTTCAAAGAAAAAGTAGTACTATTAAATTAGATGCATCAATATACATTATTTGCCTTTTCATCCCTGTATTCCAGGCAGCCATGCTGAAAGGCTGAAATATATGTAAGCTATAAACTTAAATGTAAGATCTGTAAGTGTTTTAGTTTATAAGTTTATAAAGGCAGCTAATAAGTAACACCATGATCTGATGCCTAATATAAACTAAACCTGTTATTATATTCATAATAAAAAGGTCTAAAATATTGCTAGTTTTGATAATGTTGGTTTCATAACAAAAAATCATTATTTTATTCACTTGTTTGCAAAATAATATATACATTAAAGACAACCAATGATTTTAAGTAAAACATTAATTTCAAGTAGCAATACTGTAGATTGAAACTCAAATTATAGTTCAAAATGTACGGTTCTCAGTAAAAAAGTTCATTGACCAGCAGTCTCTTTGGGGGCTTTTTAGTTAATAACCCATTTGTAAGTAACATAAAACGCCAATCATTTGTGTTTAGCATCCCTTCCGGTGCCAATGACTATGGTTGCAATAAATAGCAAAATGGCAAGAACAGAACTGAAGGAGTCTGTCAAGAAAAATGGCACATAGTAAAAATCGCATGTCTTTGAGGATATGAGCAGTTATGTTAAACACTGCTTGTCGAGAGATTTTTATGCAACCAATAAATTTGCAGCATTTTTACAGAATTAAGCAAGTGTCCCAAGAATTTCCATGAACACTGTGTATGTATGTGTGTGGGTTTGCATAGATCACATTTGGGGACAAAGATGTCCCCAAAGTGTAGTAAAACTTCCTTACTTTTGAGGACATTTTTCAGGTCTGTGAATTGTGACTGCAATCAAAAAGACTTGTATTTTGTTTAGTTAGCTTATGGTTAAGGTTAGGGTTAGGGTAGTGGTTAAGGTTGTCATTGCTGGGTTTCGGGTTTTCATACAAATGACTGAATGGAACCAACAAAGATATGAGTATAGGTCTGTGTGTTTGTGTGTGTGTATGTGTGTGTGAGTGTATTAGGCTTATATTACATTGTGGTGACAAATTGACGTTGTGAGGTTCCCACAAAGATCTGTGAATGCAATGGAGAGTCCCCACAAAGATATAATTACAAACCTCTGTGTGTGTGTATATACAGTGTATATATATGCATGTATGTATAGATAGATAGATAGATAGATAGATAGATAGATAGATAGATAGATAGATAGATAGATAGATAGATAGATAGATAGACAAATGAATACACAGTAATGAAACATTTGTGCTATTCTATTACGGCATTTCTGAGCATAGTCATATTTCTCTGTGAATATGATGGCAAAATGGCTGCTCAAAGTGCCTCTGGTTTACAGGTGGATTTTGAGGACGTGATTGCTGAGCCAGACGGGACGCACAGCCTGGACGGCGTGTGGAAGGCCAGCTACACAACATTTACCGTTTCCAAATACTGGTGCTACCGCCTGCTGTCAGCTGTATTCGGCATCCCCGTCTCCCTGCTGTGGGGCTTTCTGTTTGCCTGTATCTCTTTCTGCCATATCTGGGCTGTCATGCCCTGCATCAAGAGCTACCTGATTGAGACCCAGTGCCTCAGCCGTGTCTACTCACTCTGCATCCACACCTTCTGTGACCCATTGTTTGAGGCTATAGGCAAGGTGTTCAGTAGTGTCAGGGTGGTGCTGCGCAAGGAGGTATAAAAGTACAACAACAGGGTGCAGGATCGCCTGAGGTCAGGCTACTTAAGTTCCTGGTCCTTTAGTTGTTTTGGATTTTGCCGAGGTCCAGCTCGAGTCCTATCTTGAAATATTCCCTACATAAACTGGGAGCTTCCATTGAAACCGAACGCTCCAAAGGAGAACCCTTTTGTCTTGTGGCTCTACTATTACACAAGCAAGTAGCTGGATTCAGTATGTTAATAGAGGATGGCTCGTCCATTCTAGGCCTGTTTCCAGGTCCATGTTCACAGCTATTTTGCCTATTTTTATAGCTTCAAATGAAGGGAAAGCAGCTGGCTGTGTGTGGTTCTGCCTGGCAACATTTTAAACAAATAATTTTTGGAATGTAAAAACAATAACTCGTTTACCAGAGAGCTTTCTTATTAAAAATGCAATATATGCCTAATAAAACATATGTTAGGAGCTTTTTAACTACTGTATTACATACAACCAAATGAAAAGGGAAAATTATGCAAAACAATGGATTTTTAGGGGATTGTTCTTTTGTCTTTAATGTATAATGTAACATGTTGTGTTTATAAACAAGAATTAAGATTCTACCAATTCATTTCCTTTAATGAACCTTAACCATTTGTGTTTTTTTTTCTTCATTGTTTATGAGCGAAAGTATGCCTGGAGTAACTGCATATTTTGCAACAATGTAGTACGAGCGTTTTCCAACCACTGGAGGGAGTAAATGTCAACTGAATTTTCATACAGCTATCCTTATACCTGTTGTATCATAGCTTTAAGTTATAATTTTAAAAATTCAATACAAGAAATGAAAAGCGAAACTAAAAGTCTCACTTGAGAAATCTATAAAAAACAATACATACATTTATTTCACAAAATCATTTAAAATAAAAGATAAAGCACATTGAACAATACCAGACCAAATATAGCATGTGGAATTACACAATTGAAAAGCTTTATAAACATTCAATCACTGCACATACATTTTCAAAATGTAATTTAAGGTTCTATAATACTATGAGCTCTTCCAAAATATTATCTCTGCAGTGAAGAGAAATTACCCTGATATTTTATATTACTTAATTTTCGGAATTTGATATTCAATGGCTTTTCCACAACATTGCCAGATTTACACTATGCTTGTGCGACTGGATGTTTAAAATGTACTGTTACATAATTTGTGCAACAGATGGATGAAAGAATCCATTAAAAACATGAATGTAAATCGGGTGCAATCTGCAGTTCTTGCACTGCTGGGCTGGTGTACCTGCAGTTTGTTTTCAGATGTAATTGAACTACTAACAACAGACGTCAGAGTAAAAAGATGAAATTTGTTTTAGTTAGGGAAATTACACCTAAGAGGGGTGTGTTTGTGGAAAATACTAAATTAAGGATTTTTGTGTTTGCAAAAAGATGATGGAAGAAGTATGTTTCAATTTAAAATATGTCATGTATACAGTATTTTATATAACTGGATATTTGCTAGTATGTTGTATGAAAAAAAATAATATGGATTTTTTTCCCCATGAAAAAACAAGTGTTATTTTACTTATATATTCATTAAAACTAATGTTCACTTGATATTTATTCTTACCGTGTCCAATAAGTAACGTTTGTGTGCAGAGTAACAAAAACATACAAATACAGTTACCCCAAATAAGCTACTCTCAGTGGCTAAATTATTAGGTACACCTGCTCCTTAATACAAACTCTGTTACTTAATACAAAGTCTGTTCCTCCAAACAGTGAATCCTGTTGCTGCAGCTAAATATATATAGCATACAGATAGCAAAATGGTCCAGCTACTGTTACATTAAACATTAGAACAGCCAAGACACATGGTCTAAGTGATTTTAAATGTACTATGAGTGCCAGACATTTCTGAAAAAGTCACTTTCTAAGGGTTTTTACTGATTTGTATTCCCAATTGTATGAGTCCCTAAACCTTGAGGGATTCTGGAGATGAGGGAGGAGCATTTGGTACTAAGGAGAGGTACCTAATAAAGCGGCCACTGAGTGCACGACAGACAAGCTGGACTGTGTACTTCAACAACAGATTGCGTTCACAGAAATATAATGTTTATGGGAAATGTAATTCGGGTGAGAGATATTCAGTGAACCATATGACCTACAATAATGTAATTTTTAACATTTTCATGCTTAATATTATGCGAGATGAAAGAACTGTTATAATTACAGATACAAATAAACCACAGTTTGAGGACTAACTTAAATAACAAAAACCAGTTAGTACAGAAGCCTGGTGATTTTATTGAGCTGTACAATATAATGAAACCAATGCTTGGTACTTGGAAACGTACTGTTTCACCTGAACTCTTCATGACCTAAATGATCAAACAAAAAATAAAATATTTGTATTCCATAATAAAATTAGTAGTTCTTTTCTTTCTTTCTGTTTTAGGCACAAGGAACATTTCTGACTACAGTGTGAATAAAGCTCTTTAAGGTATGGACAGAAAAACTAAGCTCTGGTTATAGAAATGTCTTATTTGACCGTAGTTAGTTTAAAGTTATTATTGTGATCTTGCAAGGATAAGCGCTTTATGAAATGCCTAGCTGGTGGGTGCTGGACAAAACAATCAACTAGGTAAGGCTGCAAAGAACTGATGATCGAAGCAATAAAGGTTCCAGCCTGGTATGGATTTGGAGCTGAGGGAGGATATAACATTGGCAGGTAGCACATGGGTAAGTTTGGTTGGATACTTTTGAAAGTGAAGGACTGCATGGAAGGAGACTGGCAAGGGGGTTTATGTTACGGAGGTTTGTGTTATGCTTCTCTGGCTGGTGGTGCTCTTGATCATGAAGGTGGAGGTGTTGCTCCGGTGGCTGGATTCCCTCTCGCAGTGGCACTGGGAGGACTTCAGGTAATGTGTGGAACAGCAGACGAAACGCTGCACCAGGTCGTGGAACAGGTGGCCCGCAAAACACATGTAGATCCATGGGTTGCAGCAGCTATTCAGGCTGGCCAAAAGCATGGAAATGATGAATGCGATCTCTGAAAAACAGAAGAATTGACCACAATGTATACGGGTTGTTCTTAAATGGTACTTTTGCTTGCAAGAGATGTGAATATGGATATAAATAAATTATCACGGGGCGTAAAGGAAAACAAGCTTATTTAACATACCCTTCGCTTTTCAGAGTCTCAGACAAGGATAGGGTACAAAAAGAAATACCAAATAAATACAAGAACAATGCATCAGGGCACAACTGGGGAATCAGACAAATAAGAGGAAATTGCTGTTCTTGGAACAGACATCAAATTGTTGTCTGGGTAACAAGAGGTCAAAACAAAGCGGAAGAAGTCAATTCAAAATGATAGTCGAAAAAATGGGCAGGTGGAACAAATCCATATCTGTATCAACAAACCCTCTCACTTGACCCTGAAATAATATGCAATACACTCTATGATCCATAAAAGTCCTTGTCAATCATGAAAACATGACAGTATGTCATCTGTGGAAATCCTATTTACATTTACAGCATTTGGCATGACGCCCTTAGCCCGAGAGAGTTACATAAGTGCTTAGAAGTCTCACTAGTGAATACATTCTGATACTGGTTCAGTAGAACCTGGCAAAGCATTCCTATTATACATTAATTTACAAAGAGTTATTGTACAAACAAATACCCAATGCTATAATATGTGATACTGAATGGTAACAATAAAATGTTTCCTTCAATAAAAACATTTACTAAATTCTCTACCAGATTGAAAAGAACTCAAAGGAGTGAGATGAGGAGAAGTTACCACAAAAATGCCTGGAAAAGCTTTTTTTTTGCTTATTTTTAAAATCCCCATCTTCCTAATATTCCCACAGTGTATCACACCATGAATGCTTTCATCTTGTTCTCTTGAACGCGTTTGTCGACACACACATGGCATGTTAAATGCACATTACAGGAACCAAATCTCTAGTACAATTAAGCTCACGGGGATCGCAAATTTCATGCACTGGGGTGAGTGGATTTTAGAAGTTTATTGAAGAAAAAAATATATTTATGTTTAAATCAAGTAGTTGAAGTATAGTTTAAAAATGTTACCCTTTGAATACAATGAGCATTATTTTGTATACAAAAAAGAAACAAATCTATGCATGTGATTTTTTATATACCTACAGATTTAGCAATAAATCACTTTGTTTCTCGGATCTCGATTTAGACCCTTACATACAAGTATGTTTAAATTACAGTTATGATAGTTAATCCTTCACGTTTGATGTTAGTTTTTGAAAAGGTCTCCTCATTTTATTCTATATTTTTAATTTCTCATCCTGGTTTATAATCATGCATAGGAGATATGTGACGTGAAATTACGAACATAACAAGAAGGAACATTTTGTCTCACATAAAGAGGCTATTAGGACATGAAGAACATCTGACGTCTTACTTTTGTTACTTCATAAAGCTGTTGTTCCTTCTAAAAACTAAAATAAAAAAGCAGCCCAATTTTACTGTCCCCTGCATAAGAATAAATTGGATAATCATAATAAATTACTTGGATACAAAGTTTCTTCTTTTTTTTACAATAAAAAAACAAAATCATAAATTATATCTATTTTATGGAAGAAAAAATGTGCTAGCAAATTGCATGGTTATAGTACTACAGGGTGCTGTCTCTCTTTATGATATGAAAAATTCCAAGATGTTCCCATGGCTGTAACCAAAACCACTGAGAACTGGAAGCACTAATATCTGTCATATAAACTGGGATAATATAGTGTCTTTTTTCTTAAAGTAAAAGCTCCTTTTCTTTTGAATATACAACCTCCCCTGTGTGAGCCATTCTAAGTGGGAATGCAAAGGGATGTGAGTGTGCTTCTTTACAGTCCAGTCTGCGATTACATCAGTTTTCCCTTTATTGTTTAGAAAAAGCACCAATGAATATCTATTTGTTATAAAATTACTATCTGCAATGTTAAAACTGCATTTCTTACAATTCAGAGAATGACTGAAACATAATTAAAGAAAATGTTGAGTTTGCCTCACATATAGTTATTTGAACTGGCGCCGTTAGAGTGGCTGTAGTGTGTCACTGTGTGTGAGTACATGCTTCCTTCAGAGGCTTCCTCTTCCATCATCAAAAACTCAAAGCCATACAACATATTAGTAGAATCACATTTACTTATTCTTTGTTAACACATTACTAAAAATCATTATGAGGTTTTCCAATAAGAAAGACTGAATACTTTTATTAGCAAGAAAATGTCATATCTTTGATTCAATATAACTCCGCTAGCAGTTACAGTGAAGTGAAGCAGAAGACACTGGGAACGACCAGAAACCAGTCAGGTAAAGGGCAGATGCTACCTTCTAATGCCAGAGATGACCACTAACTTATCAAACAGTCTCTCATGAATCGTAGGATGACATCAAGTGACCTTCAAAAGGAATGGGAAACATTAATTCTAGGTGTGAACTGCACTGCTAGAACAGTTCATATCATGCTCCTAGAATTAGGACTGAAGTCCTATAAAGCAAGGAAGAAGCCCTTCATTAATGAGAAACAGGGAAGAACCAAACTGGGAAAAAAAGAATATTATTCACAGACGCACACCTATAAATTGAGAACACACACACACACGCACATGTCGGGTATACCTATCCTTATGGGGCTCGCTCATTCACTTGTATGGGAAAAATGCTAACGCTAACTATGACAACCTTGACCCCCACCCTGCCCTAACCATAACCATAAGTAACCAAGCAAAATACAAGAGTTTTTACATTTTTAGTTTCTTCAGGGCAGTCACCGGTCCCCAAAAGGGGAAAAAATGTATATTTATCATGTTATGGGGACATTGTGCAAGGATAGGTATACCCACTCGCGCACACACACACACACACACACACAAACACACACTCTTTAAATGTAGTCTGGGTGGCATAAGGTGGGGAGGTTCTGTGTTTCTATATTTTTTTTAAAAAAAGCATGTAACTCTGCTGATGTTTTTAAGCATTTTTCCCCAATAGAAAGAGGTTAAAAATAATGTTTTGGGGGGCAAGACCTCAAATTTAGATATAAAAAGCACAGAAATACTTTATATGTCCATCCATTATCCAAACTGCTTATCCTACTAGGTCGCGGGGGGTCCGGAGCCTATCCCGGAAGCAATACGCACGAGGCAGGGAACAACCCAGGATGGGGGGGCCAGCCCATTGCAGGGCACACTCACACACCATTCACTCACGCATGCATACCTATGGGCAATTTAGTAACTCCAATTAGCCTCAGCATGTTTTTGGACTGTGGGGGGAAACCGGAGTACCCGGAGGAAACCCCACGATGACATGGGGAGAAAATGCAAACTCTGCACATATGTAACCCAGGCGGAGACTCGAACCCGGGTCCCAGAGATGTGAGGCAACAGTGCTAACCACTGCACCACCATGCCGCCCCCCTTTATATGTCATCTTACCTAAATCTAAATTTATTTATCTCACAGAACTGATGACGTCACTTAGTATAAAATTATATTCGGCAATATGTTAATTTTTATTCTTTAACCCAAGCTTATGGACAAGGCAAGCATAAATCGGAAGCTATGTTCTCAAATATTTTATGTATATCTTAAATTAAAATATATAGGTCCAGCACCATCATCTGTAAAGTACTTTGTTTGATCATGAAACTTTTTATTCATGAGGTGAAACTGAGCAAAGCTTCTTGTATCACTGCCTTCAAATGAAATCTCACAAATAGGCATGGAATATATAAAATGAAGATGCATAACATACCAGAAAAGCTCTTTTCTCATTCATACTTGAATTACCTGCCAGTCTATGTGGTCCTCATATTGTCCACAGGGAAGAAGCACATCAAACAGACATTAGCATGGGGGGGCACAGGGGCCTCAAGACAGCAAACACATGCTTCAGCTGAGTATTGCTTTGGTTGTGTCAGGATCAGTCCCTACCGTGTCCCTCATGTTTCCATTTGGTCAGCAAGTGCTGCTGGCTATTCCGTCCTGCTCCCTCTTCCCAGGCCAAATGTGCTCATGAGGTTGCTGTGAATATAAGTACCTACCCTTTCCCTGGTTCTCTGCCAGTCATTATCAATGTTGTCTGTGTACATGCTTATGGTTTGTTAGTGTTAACTGTGTTTTAGGCCCCAGTTAGTTTTCTTTGTTATCACCTCTCCGTCGTTTCCCTGAGTGTTATTTGTAATCCTGGTCTTCTTGCCCTACCTGCCTTTGCTTTGACCACTTGTGGTCCTTTTGTTTTTGTGTGTGGTTTGTCTTTAATTTCTGAATAAAGTCCCTTTGTCTGCTAACCACCTCAAGGACCGTCACTCAGTTCCACATGTGACGGGCTGACAGCTTGCACCGATTCCAGTATTCACTGTTTTCATTGGTCTCCCACAGTACAGGGACAGTGGAACTGCATTTCAGTGAATCCTGAATAATTTCGATTTTCTATTACCTTAGATTAAGGATTCCCAAAATTTTGATGTCCATGGACTAGTTTACATTGTACAAGAATCAAATCGATCGGTGGGCCAGATTTAATTTTAGGTACTGATTAGAACATGTGAGCCTAACAGATATAAAAAATTGTGTGAGTTGAGAAAAATACTTTTTGGAAAAAAATAAAAATATTTTGGAAATTAACCAAGCCCTCCCCAAAACTTCACCACTTAACTTTTCAGTATAAAACTGTCCGCGGAACAGTGGTTGGCAATCCCCACCTCAGCTAAACCCAGAACCTATGACTAAAAACAAAATTATAAAACAAAATGTCAACAATACACTCAACTTTCCTGTAATTGAATAGTGATTTCTAATTAAATTTTCTTAACTACTGTGCATCAAAAAAAGCTTAAATGGGTGTGAATAATTCTTTATTGCTGTACTTACTAATGACACAGCTTGCCATGCTAAATGGAATTGATCTCACTAATAAAGTACTAGCAACATATAACCATTTTATTCCTCTCTTCATAAATTGGTTTATATTGATTCATAAAAGGAATAAATCACTACTGCGCATTTTTAAAATCAAGCAGAGCACAACAAAAGTCATTTGAAGGTAAGTCAGGTTTGAGTACAGGATATTACAAATATTGCCATATTGCCCTTTAGAAGGTTTGGAAAATTAACTGCCATTACTTTGTTTACCGCTATGGCCCTTAAAAATGTATAATTACATCATGCAAAAGATTCCCATGTGGCCATGGGTGGCTAGTGACAGACAAAATGACATACTGTCTAGTGTTAACTGGATAACTGTTTCAGTAACACCCTCTGCCAATAGCATTAGCCTGCTAATGAACTCCATCTTCACAATACTCCAGGTGAATATGACTCATGTCTGACACTCAGAACTCTGTATTTGTGGATACTCATTGGTCCATTGTGCTCTCCCTGCAACGACCTTGCTCAAGCTAGACTAGACAAAATCCCTCTTAAATTAATTATCCACAGGTCATTGCAAAGACTCAGAACACTCAGAACACATTTATTGGCTTTCACAGCAAGAGTCTAAGAGCACCTCAAACATGGCAGTCAATCTACTATGCTATGGTTTCTGTCTGATATTCCCCAAGTCCACAATGCAGGGAACAGGTAACCATTGGTCTTGGGGCTGCTGCTGATGTACAGTAGGTGACTCCTGGATGAGGTGTACAGTACAAGAAGCAGCAGGACCGGAAAACATATCAAAAATCAAAAAGGAGATAACCACAACAAACCAGAAAACATGCTCGTTGTCTGGTTGTCTGTAGAACTCCAGGAAGACAAAAGCTGTGTTGTGGCACGGAATGGTGTAGGCAGAGACAAAAGGTGACAATCCGATTAAAACCTACGAGACAAAGGGATTTATTGGGGAACCTGAACACGCTGGGTAGACTACAAAACAAAAGAACCATGTGGGGTCAAAAGCAAATGGGGGAAACGAGAACTAACAACAAAAATACCAAAACGTAACAACAAGGGGAAAAAAAGGATAACACAGGGAGCAGAACAGAGAAAAACAAACAGAGCCTCCACCACCACAACAACAACACAGTTACTTGAACACAATGAATCAGCAAGGAACAGAAGGTGGGGAAGCACTTAAATACAAAAGATAACAGAGGCAGATGTGACACATAAGACAATTAACCAATAACAATGGCACAAGGAAAAATGACAATAGATGCAGTATCTTATACTAATGAACACAAGGAAACTCCAACAAAGACTGAAAGTAAGAAACACTAATTACACACTGGAAATAAGGTTCAGGACAAAAGCAGGACAAACCTATAACAAGGAAGTAAAGTAACAAATACTGGGGAAACAAAAGCATTAAATACAAATAAAGCAGGAGAAACTGGCCCCTGAGACATGTTAAAAGCTTTGAGTAAAGTATACGCTTCCTTTACTTTTATCTCTACCTTTGTTTTTCTGTTAACTGAATAAATCTGAGATGGCATCAGAAGAATTGTGCTGCTGATACCATAAAAACATACTGAGACCTTCGTGGTTAGGAAAGAAGACTGAAGTTTATCAGTCCAACCTTTACTAAGATTATGTCATAAAGGCAAGGTTCAGAATAACAGTTATAGGCCAGCAAGCATCAGACCCAACTGAAACCTGAATTTAGAACTGAAGTCAATCTAGGTTATGTTAAAGTTCCAAGATACATTATACCATTTCAGCATGGCATTGAATTTTGGTTTTTTGAAATTGCTCGTGTAAATTGGAACAAAAAAACTATAAGAAAGGCCTAGCATCTCCAATAGTATCATACTGAGTCCCCCAAAGCTGTTTCCTCAGTCCATTGCTATTCACAACGAAAGATATGATTGCTAACTTCAGGAAAGACCAAGTTGGGAACTGAGATGTCAAAGACTGCAGGTCCCAGTGCATACAGTGCAGCAGAAATAATCACTGGCATCTCTCTCCACTGCATCAATGCCATTTTCCATAAAACTGCACCTACAAAGGCACTATTAGCACTTGGCCAGTACATCAACTTTTTACAATATAGCAATATATTTCCTAACAAGATAAATCATGAGACAATACTGTTCATATTGATATACTTCTATTGTGCATTAAAATCATGGCTGTTAAACTTAATACATTAGCGTTAATTTTAAATTCATAATCCATTATTATTTCTTTGATTGCATTAAAGCATGTTGTATTTTGATACTCAAATTGGGGAAGATTAAGATTTTTACAAGAAAACTTTAGTTTTCCTCCCCGGTTGCAAACAATGCAAGGCCTTTGGTTGTGACATTACACAGAATCCCATGGTTCTCAGCTATTTTCAGGGCAATAATAAACTGAAGAAAAAGTCAGTGGACATAGTGAAATGAAACACCTTTATGTCTTAGATGCTGTGTTTCACCCATGCAACAATTATATAGGCAGAATTTGTTTGTCTTTATTTCAAGACTTGAATTAAAGAAATATTTAGCTATGCTAAATAGCTGTAGTTGTACATCGAAGGGAAGCCTGAATTTGCATTTAACAGACTTTGCTTTAATTGTAGATTTCATTTTATTGTGACATTTCACATGTGACTTTGATTTGCAACTGAAAACAGCATGATGTGTATAATGTATCACTATTCTTCCGAAAAATATCGAGATATGTTTTTGGTCCATATTGTCCAGCCCTAGCTTCTACCACTCAGGGAGACCCCATGCCTCACTCCCCATGCAGTGTTTGTCCTGCTCCCATCGGGCAGAAGGTGCAAGAGCATCAGAGCCAGTTCTGCCAGGTTCAGCAACAGCTTCTTCCCAGAGACTGTGAGGACGTGTAACACACATTGCGCTATGAATATAAACCCTTCTCCACACACACCTCCCCCCTACCCCCCTCCCCGTTTCACACTGTCCTGTGTTTTGCACTTTAACTATTATGAAATCCAAAAGCTTGTAGGTTGCATTGTGGTATATATTTCGAGCCACAATATACCTGGTTATGTATGGTATGACAATTCAGCCCACTTGACGTAATTAATTTGAACTGCTGAGGAAGAAATTATGTACTGTGAAGCTCACAGATAATTATAAAGATGTGGAAACTGTCAGCATGAAAATGGATTTAAATATGAATGCATTTTAGTAGATTCTACGAATTAGTCTCTCATCAGCCAAACCTGAAAGCCATGCTACCATCTCCTACCAAACATTCACTGACAGTCTGCACTGCGGTAACAGGATGTTTATTCGTCCGTAAAGTAAAATGTCACAGCTGGGGTGAGGTACAGTAATATTTAAAATCTTTGCGAAGCACATGTTACCTCCTGTCCCTCATGTACCCCAGACCCTCCTTTCTCCTCCCTGACGTGGCCATGATGAGCCACGCCTGTCGCTTGTTGCCCCTGTTATGCCGAAAAAGGCATCCCTGCCGTAGAATGCATGCCTGTCTCGGGAGCGCGCACCGCTGAAAACAGCGAAACGAAAGCTCTTTTTTGTAATGCGTAGAAATGATCGTTCCTGTTTACTTAAACTCATAAAACGCACGTAACACATCACATGACGTTGTATTTTGTTAAAATACAGATATATAACACAAAACAAATAAAATAGATCGCTGATCTGAAAACGCTTTGTTACTTAATGGGCTGTCACTGTTAATATCGATTCAAAAGTTCAAAACAGCAGACATTAACGTGAGAATATAAAGCTTGTTACATTATAAGTGTGTATCAGATGCACAGCAACACTGTTTTTTCACGGAAAAAAAATTGTTACTCAATCTTTTTAAAATGTCTGGGTCTCGTTTTAATTAATGGCTAAAATAGTGTTGCACCATGTAGCTCCGATGACACTGACCTGTCTCTAAATTGTATTAGTTAGACGTGCATGGGGTTAGTGCAAATATAATGATGAAGTTGGTTCTTGATGAACTTTTTCTGCGGGGGGGGGGTGGCTTGATTGGCTGCAGGTTCTTCAGCAAGGCTCTTAACCCTCAGCTTTCTGTTTGTCCCACCAGATGGCTGCTTTTTGTAAACAACTTACTCTATAAATAGGGAGGTGTAAAGACAATTTCTCCATGAGTATCAATGAATTATCTATTATTATTACTATTATTATTATTGTTGTTGTTGTTGTTATGTACTTGATGATGGGAGCTTCACAAATCCAAGGGGATGCCTTTTACGGCAACCCCCTGCTGGAAAAGGCATCCCCCTGTTAAAACTGGCTGCATTGCACCTACACTGCTGAAACTTGCACAGGTAACTTAAAACTCTCTCAAATACAAAGCCTTAAAGACACTTGATATTGGGAGCTGCAGAAATGCAAAATCCAAGGGGATGCCTTTTTCGACTTGCATTTCTTGGCTTTGTTTCCATAGTCTTTCTTTGCGTTTAGTTTGGCTCTTGTTAGCTCTTGTTTCACCTGCCTGCCTTTGTTTTGACCCATCATTGTCCTTGTTAATTATAATAGAAACTCAAAAGGAAAAAGTAAGTCCCCTTGTTGTTTCTAAGGTGTGCTGTGCACTGCCCTATATCATGCCATGCTGTAACTACATCTTATACAAAGCACTTGATAATGGGAGTAACAGAAATGTAAAATTTTTTTGGACCCTGGCTTCCAGAAAAGGCATCTTCTGGTTAATCTGGCTGTACTGTAACTACATATGTGATACATGCACAGGTAAAATAAACTGATCAAAATAAAGCATACTGTAATTGTATATGTACTCGTAACTACAGTCCATTTAGTCTTACATTGTATTACATTTTTTTCACAATCACAATGAAATCTAAATGGAGTAATTTTACAGTAGGATTAAAATGTTGATAGGACACCTTTCTCTGTATTACAGTTTGCCATAACATTGTTGGCTTAGTAATCATGCTAATAACATCGTATTTTATGTTTAAAAGAAGTTATGTGGTTTTGAGGGCAGTATATGGTGAAGAAGTAGAAAAGTTTAATTTTGTTTTAAAATTACAAGACAAAAACAATACTCAAATTATTCAAATTTCGCAAACAATAAAATAAATAACATTGATAAATAGTTCTAAACAAAATATTAATACAATAATTTGAATAACAATAATAATAAATAATAATAAATAATTATTATTTGTACAAAATAAAATTACAAGAACATGAACAAATAAACTAATAAATAACAAATTGCTCCAAATTAAAAGAACAAGAATGAATAATTAATCAATAAATAACGAATTTTTCCAAATTAAATGAACAAGAACATAAAAAAATAAATGCAAACAAAAATTAACAAAAAAAAGCAAGAACTGAACATTTATTTACATGCAGGGCACAGGTAGTTCTTGTGCAGTGGCGGCCTCTGTACGCACTCATGGTGGTACCACCTCCCACAATTATCACAGCAGATCTGAAAAAATAAAGTGAAGTGATTATCATTGATGACACAGCACAGCACACAACAATGTGCCCTACATGTTCAGCCCATATGTGACATCATAACATAGCAGCTTGCAGCTATTATTTAGTGCCTGGGGAGCAGTGTGTGGGTATAGTAGCTTGCTCAGGATATTTTGGTGGTACTTTCCTGACTTGGGATTTGAACCTGAAACCTTCCAGTCACAAGCACACTTCCCTAACTAAAGGGTCACCAATGCCCTTAAATCACCACTTCTACTGCTGAGTGCCATATTTTGTTTTACAGCAGCTATCTCCTTTATAACTAATGTAATACACTAAACATTACATTGCTAGTCTGGCACAAATAAATCATCTTTATCCATCTGGGTAATTAGAATTTACGTATAGTTCACATATTAGGCCCACTATATGAAAGTAATGATGTAGGTTCTCAGTAGGCACTACAATACAGGGGGTGCATGCATCATACACCTCAACCTGCCCCTTTCCATCCTCAAAAAAAACTAAACCTTAAGTCTATGGACATTATCAAGATGTTCAGATTACATATTTCGCATTATTAATCCTTACCGAGTACCTAAAAACATAACTAAATTTTGTATTATTATTATACAAAATATAATATATTATTAAATTTTGTATTATTATATTGACGACTTGACAATGAGCAGCTGTTACAATGTCAATCAACATCTGATTGTCATTATACTGTAGAAATTACCCAATTTGGGTCTTCATTTTCATCCAACCCACAATAATGACACAGGTTGCTGAGATTGTCTGTGAAGATAATACATACATAAACATTAACAATATGCATTTCAGAAGAAAATTTGTGCATGGTAATATCAACATCACCACCGAATACACACATTTCAGAACATCACTAAGTCTAGCATACCTGATTCTTCAAGAAGTTTCATTGCAACATCCCACCTCATCTGGTTCACAGCCTCCTCTGTGGTCAGGATGTTGATTTCACTCCCTTCAAGATGCACTCAGCAAACTTAAGGGCATTGTGAGTATTTCATCAGGATAAGGGAGCATTAAAAATACACTGTAAATGTTACCCTCATGATAAACAAAATGTAAATCTTGTTTTATATATCATATGATACTTTAAAAACTACCTTCAAACTTTTAAAAGAGGTAACGGTCATTTACTATTTCTATTTAATTTCACTGATGTTAATGCTGATAACACAACAGAAGTCCCTCGTACACTTACTTTTAAAGTAAGAATGCCACATGATGAACCGTCTCGCTGACGTTCATGTGGCAGAGCACTGCAGGGCCATCTGGATACATTACACCCTTTTTTCCGCATGAATGCCCTTCAGAATTAAAAGATTGTTACAAAAAACCTTTGTTTACAAAATAACACGTATCTGGTGTTATTGTTATAGTCACGGCTGAATGTACCTTGTTACATCTGAGCATCTCTTTATATTTCCTGAAGTCTCTCCCATTGGGTCCAGGAAAACACACTTTTTCTCATGCGGAGAGATCACCTGCAATGTCAGCCATAAGATGTGCATTGTATGTTTGGAGTTGAGCAGTTTGAAATGCTAACATTCCACTCAGAATATGCAGGATCAAAATGATCTATAGAGAAACCTGGGTGATTGTTTTATTTTAAAAAAGGGTCAAAACCCTGATGTTTGTCAGAGACTCTAAATATTTTATGTGACACATGCAGTATGTATAGCAATATTTGATAGTGTTTTACTCTTCCTAAGACCTTCTTTCACATGTACTTGTCATACTTAAAGTTATCTAGGGTAAAAGGCTTATTTCAATTCCAATTACATTCACATGCTTGACATTATACTTCAAGCCTTACCATCAGCATCCAGTGGTAATGCACATTAACAATGCCCAAAACGGTTTGGAAATCCATTGGATTCATCTGAAAAGATATTGATTACATTTAAAATATTTGAAATATTTTACATTGTAACATCTGAATAGAATTGAGTATAAAACAGGGATTACAATTTAACAATATTATACTTACTTTAACTTTGGATGTCCTCCCCATCCAGATTGCTGTCATTTCATAAGAGTCAATCATGACTGCCTTACTCATGTTGACCTTATTGTTCTCAATGACCAGCAACCTTAAGAAAGCATTAATTACCTAAAATAACATAGAATATTATTATGAATGCATAAAGAATTGATCATTACCAGATTCTGTAATTTATTTTGTTTATTATTACTATCACTATCATTATTATTATTATTATTATTATTATTATTATTATTATTATTATTAACAATAATAATAATAATAATAATCATTCATTGACCGATGTAGATAAGAACAATTTATACCCGAAATGTGAATAATTTTATACATAGAAAAAATGTAAAGACATACCTCGCTCTCAAGCTGCTGGTGAGGACCAGTCTTCTTTATGTCCCAGTAGAATATCTTGTATGGTCCAATTTTGGACAACAGTACATGCACATCTTTGCCTGCCCAAGCATCGTGGAGATCTGCAAAATGTTTACATTTGAGTTTTAAATTATTAAACATATTATTATTTAATTATTATAAAATTAGGTCATGCACAAATGAAATGCAAAGTGATTGTTTAGCGAAATGTTCTATTGTAACGGTAATTTTATCAAGGAAGATCCTTCACAGTTCTACTCTAAACAAATTCAAATACAAGTGTATAAGATACTTGTAATACATACATATTTCTAATTGGGCCTTTGTGACTGGGGATGCTGCTGCTGGAGAGGCCATTGGCGCTGGGGAAGCCATTGGTGCTGGGGAGGCTGCTGGTGGAGAGGCCATTGGTGCTGGGGAGGCTGTTGGTGCTGGGGAGGCTGCTGGTGGAGAGGCCATTGGTGCTGGGGAGGCTGCAGCTGGAGAGGCCATTGGTGCTGGGGAGGCTGTTGGTGGAGAGGCCATTGGTGCTGGGGAGGCTGTTGGTGCTGGGGAGGCTGTTGGTGCTGGGGAGGCTGTTGGTGCTGGGGAGGCTGCTGGTGGAGAGGCCATTGGTGCTGGGGAGGCTGTTGGTGCTGTGGAGACTGGTGCTGAAAGTTTATGTGGAAGACGAGGGAGCTTCTCTTGTACCATTTTTAAATGGTCCACACTAACTTTATTAAAAACAGCACCATCCTCTCCCAAAAGGTCAGCACTCTTGCCCTCGATTTGGGTGATTAGAAAGGGGCCGAGGAAGTTGGGCTCTAGCTTCCCACCCTTTCTCTGCTGGCTCCTCACATTTTGTCTCCACACCTTATCGCCTACTTTAAAGTCCGGCTTTGGAATTCCTGACTTCAGCCTTCTTTTTGAACCTTCCTGCACCTTCCTAACATTCTCCTGGATTATGTCTTTAAGGTCATCCAGCCGTTTGATGTCCTCTGACACCATCTCTTCTCCAACAACCGCCTCAACACTGTTGTCTATCTGTAAGCAAAGAATTTCTATCGTCACCTATTAAGTCATTTTATTGTTTTTGGACTGTGGGAGGGAAACCGGAGTACGCGGAGGAAACCTCACGATGACATGGGGAGAACATGCAAACTCCGCTCACATGTGACACAGGCGGAGACTCGAACCTGGGTCCCAGAGGTGTGAGGCAACAGTGCTAAACACTTATCCAATTTAACTTATACAAGTAAAACTGATATGAATGTGAAACATTTTGACGTACTAGGTAGTGCTCTGGGACCTCAGAAGGGTACCGGGCCTCCCTTCCAAACATGAGGTAAAATGGGGAGTATTTGGTTGTCAGTTGTTTTTTGGTACGTAGGCCAAACATTACTGCATCCAAGTACTGGTCCCAGGTGTCCGGCTTTTGTCCCACCAGTCTGCTCAGAGCTCTGGAAACAAGAAACAGAGGACCCATAAACATGTAATGGGTCAAAAAAAAGTGCAAATTTAAACCTGTATTCAAGTGAAAACATCACGTGAAAGCTCATTTGGATTTTATGAATAAAAAACCTTTGTATAGTGGAATTCAGTCTCTCCACCAAGCCATTTGTTTGGGGGTGGTATGGGGCACACAGGCTTCTCTTTGTTTGGAGTTTTTCACAAACCCTCTTGTTAACCTGTGAATAAGATACAAACAACCAGAAGTGTGTATGTGTGTTATATATATATATATATATATACAAACACACACACACACAAACACACATAAACATTTATTTGGCAGCATAAACAAAATTACACAAAATAAAATCACACTCACAGCATTGACAAATTCCGTCCCCTGGCCTGTGAGGATCCTTTTTGGTGCCTCAGACTGGTAAAAGTTAAGAACGCACTGTGTCACCTCACCAGCAGATTTTGATTTCAGTGGATAAGCTTGTGGCCATTTAGTATAATAGTCCACCAGCACGCAGATGTATTTGTTGCCATTTTCTGTTTCCTTTAGTTTCCAATGAGGTCCATCCCTACCAGTTCAAAGGGGTGGGTCACCTACATGCAGATTTAGGAATATAAATAGGATGTTTATCGGCCATATACTTTAAGCATTCACTATCAGTCATAATTACATTCCTTCATAAATATTATACAGTTATATGTAAATAAGGAATGAGAAATTTGATACTAAAGCAGAAATATCTAAAAGAAAAAAAAAAAACTTTGCACAATCTGAAAAGATTCACCAAGTTTACGTACATTAATAGGAGTGTATTGCACTTCTTCTTTAATTAATCGTTGGCTGGCCTGGCACACTGCACATTCTGCTACCTGTGTAACAATGTGGACATCGAATAGTAGTTTAAGACACATATTCATAAGAAACTTAGTCTAACTCAGCTCCTAAGGTGCAAATGTTAAGATTTGACAATAATACAATAATATATAATTACATACATAATAATATATAAATACATAATTACAAAATAATACACACACACTGTTTATACTGTTTATATGCCTATATATCTTGCTTACGTGTCATCTGCTAATTTGGGGCAGCAAGCTCCAAAAATATTCAAATTTAACAGCGAAAGAAACGAAGCCGCAAATATAAGAATTAGCGGATGTGAAGGGATGACTGTAATTATAATGCTTACTCACCCATTTATCAATGTCTGCAGACATACCAGGCCAGTAAAATCGTCTGCTAATAGCATCCCTTGTCCGTTTTTGCCCAGTGTGGGCCCCTATTGGGCTGTCATGAAACTCAATGAAGATGGCGTTGGCTTCTTCAGCACCAACAACCACCTTCGTTTTGAATGACTTCTCTGGCCCTTTTGTATAGTAAAGCACTCCCCCTACAAAAGGAACAATTATATCAATTAGGCCTTAATCCAAAATAATAATTCAGCGCAGAAATTTCTTGTGGGTATATGCATTTCAGTTTCAAACTAAATTTATGGGAGGTCGTTGTCACTTAATGTTGTATTCTAAAAAATATATATAAAAATGTTGTTCTCGGTGACGGTAAAGATTGTATTATTCTCACCTTCTACCACATATTTGGAGGCTTTGCGACGAATTTCAGTTTTTTGTGCCTTTGACACAGCAACTGTGTACTCCTTCTTCGTTTTGTATTCCAATAGCTCTCTGTAAAGTTGAGGATCCATTTCTGATTTGAAAAGAACTTTCAAAACAAACTACTCTGAAGTTTATAACGCACTATATAACCAACTCCGAGCACTGCTTGCTGGGTTAAAGTTGCGCAGCAACGTAAAAGACAACCGCTTACGTTAGATCCTAAAGACCACACTGTATGTTTTACTCACAGCGCTGATGTCACTAATGAGCAATATATTATTCTTAAAGACAATTTATTATGCATGACTAAAATTAAGATGAACATGCTTAAGCATGCGTGAATAAAGAGCACAATATTATATACACCTATGTATACTCCTGGGGACCCAGATGGGGATATTAAAATATAGAGCATTTTTACTGAAATTGTCTGGTTCCGCTTAGACGTGACTTTGGGAGTTTTGGGGAACAGTCATGCTGTAATCTAAAAAAAATTAGGTCCATTTGGATTCAACTTAGGTTCTGGGGACCCAGTATTCACCTGACTGGGATTAGGGCAGTACCCACATTCACAACATGGTTCTTTTGCGGTCAGAGGTAGGGAAACATGGCGCAACATGTCCTCTTGTCCGCCCGGCGGGGGGGGGGGGGGGGGGGGGGGGAGATTGCCCCGTCCACTGAGCTGGGCTTCTCCAAATTGGGTGGGATGGGCACTCCTGCAGGAATATTCTGCGACTTTGCTTTTTGCTTGCCTTCCATCTGGGATTTCGCTCTTTCCACAGAACGTATGTGTTGTGTGCTGAAATATCCATAATGTTATAAAATAGGGAAGCAAAATGTTTTTCTTTTGCAGCTGTGGTTTGCAATGGGCTGGTTTATTGTATCACTTTATTTTTGTTTTTAGTTTTGTTACAATCTAGTATAATTTGTAGCTTTCTGTTTAGCAGCGAAAGCGTTTACTTTCTTGTGGAATGTGCTCATTAAAAAGGTTTTTTTTGGGATATAGAACACAGTTATTGTATTATGTGCAAATACGAACTTTGAAGAGTACAGCCGCCGCAACTCTGGACGATTTAGGCGCACAGTGCATACTATCGTAAGGCAACGTTTGTGGTGGGAAAAAAATTAATCAGCAGTAATACTTTGCCCTCTAAGCCCACCACTAGATATTTCCAGCATTATTCGTTTGGTAAAATTGTTTTCTCTTGCCTTCCCCGAAGGCTTCTCCATATATGTGACAACTTTATGGCAGTAATTACTCTGGGCACCTGACTATCAGGTTTCAAAATTTTGGCTCTTATCCTTTGTCAGTGACCAAATGGTAAGATAGCAACAGATACTAAAAATTGCATCACAACAGGTAAGGACCAGGCACAGTCATTGAGTAGAAAAACTGTGGCCGCAAGCATACAAAGATATAATACCACAAGCACAAGCCATTACATAACAGACATTTTACAAAATTTTATATTGGCTGAAAACTAACTATTTTAATCGCCATATTAGATTACACATAAGGTATGACTCTTTGCAGTAAAGAAGACATAGATTATATTTGCAAATTATAATAAAAAATATTAATAAAACTATTCCAACTATTCCAGTTTTAACAGGAGGATGCCTTTTCCGGCAGGTGCTTGCCGAAAAAGGCATCCCCTTGGATTTTGCACTTGTGCAGCTCCCATCACCAAGTGCCTTTGGGACTTTGTATTTGAGTGAGTTTTAAGTCACCTGTGCAAGTTTCAGCAGTGTAGGTGCAGTAGATCCAGTTTTAACAGGGGGATGCCTTTTCCGGCAGGTGCTTTCCGAAAAAGGCATCCCCTTGGATTTTGCATTTTTGCAGCTCCCATCACCAAGTGCCTTTGGGACTTTGTATTTTAGAGAGTGTTAAGTTACCTGTGCAAGTTTCAGCTGCATAGCTGCAGTACAGCCAGTTTTAACAGGGGGATGCCTTTTTCGGCAGGTGCTTGCCTTAAAAGGCATCCCCTTGGATTTTGCATTTTTGCAGCTCCCATCATCAAGTGCCTTTGGGACTTTTTATTTTAGAGAGTGTTAAGTTACCTGTGCAAGTTTCAGCTGCATAGCTGCAGTACAGCCAGTTTTAACAGGGGGATGCCTTTTTCGGCAGGTGCTTGCCTTAAAAGGCATCCCCTTGGATTTTGCATTTTTGCAGCTCCCATCATCAAGTGCCTATGGGACTTTTTATTTTAGAGAGTGTTAAGTTACCTGTGCAAGTTTCAGCTGCATAGCTGCAGTACAGCCAGTTTTAACAGGGGGATGCCTTTTCCGGCAGGTGCTTGCCGAAAAAGGCATCCCCTTGGATTTTGGATTTGTGTAGCTCCCAATATCAAGTGCCTTTAGGGCTTTGTATTTGAGTGAGTTTTAAGTCACCTGTGCAAGTTTCAGCAGTGTAGGTGCAGTAGATCCATTTTTAACAGGGGGGATGCCTTTTCCGGCAGGTGCTTGCCGAAAAAGGCATCCCCTTGGATTTTGCACTTGTGCAGCTCCCATCACCAAGTGCCTTTGGGACTTTGTATTTGAGAGAGTGTTAAGTTACCTGTGCAAGTTTCAGCTGCATAGCTGCAGTACAGCCAGTTTTAACAGGGGGATGCCTTTTCCGGCAGGTGCTTGCCGAAAAAGGCATCCCCTTGGATTTTGGATTTGTGTAGCTCCCAATATCAAGTGCCTTCAGGGCTTTGTATTTGAGAGAGTTTTAAGTCACCTGTGCAAGTTTCAGCAGTGTAGGTGCAGTAGATCCATTTTTAACAGGGGGGATGCCTTTTCCGGCAGGTGCTTGCCGAAAAAGGCATCCCCTTGGATTTTGCACTTGTGCAGCTCCCATCACCAAGTGCCTTTGGGACTTTGTATTTGAGAGAGTGTTAAGTTACCTGTGCAAGTTTCAGCTGCATAGCTGCAGTACAGCCAGTTTTAACAGGGGGGATGCCTTTTCCGGCAGGTGCTTGCCGAAAAAGGCATCCCCTTGGATTTTGCACTTGTGCAGCTCCCATCACCAAGTGCCTTTGGGACTTTTTATTTCAGAGAGTGTTAAGTTACCTGTGCAAGTTTCAGCTGCATAGCTGCAGTACAGCCAGTTTTAACGGGGGGGGGGGGATGCCTTTTCCGGCAGGTGCTTGCCGAAAAAGGCATCCCCTTGGATTTTGGATTTGTGTAGCTCCCATCATCAAGTATATAACAACAACAACAACAACAATAATAATAATAATAATAATAATAATAATAATAATAATAATAGATAATTCATTGATACTCATGGAGAAATTGTCTTTACACCTCCCTATTTATAGAGTAAGTTGTTTGCAAAGGGCAGCCATCTGGTGGGACACCCAGAAAGCTGAGGGCTAAGAGCCTTGCTAAAGAACCTGCAGACATGCTGAGGCTGCGTTTGAACTAGTGACCTTCTGATTACATGGATACAGGCTTAGCCAATCAAGCCACACACTGCCCCCCCCCCCCCCCCCCCCCCCACAGAAAAAAGTATAGCCCCTCACCAACTTCATCATTATATTTGCACTAACCCCATGCACGTCTAACTAATACAATTTAGAGACAGGTCAGTGTCATCTGAGCTACATGGTGCAACACTATTTTAGCCATTAATTAAAACGAGACCCAGACATTTTAAAAAGATTGAGTAACAATTTTTTTTCCGTGAAAAAACAGTGTTGCTGTGCATCTGATACACACTTATAATGTAACAAGCTTTATATTCTCACGTTAATGTCTGCTGTTTTGAACTTTTGAATCGATATTAACAGTGACAGCCCATTAAGTAACAAAGCGTTTTCAGATCAGCGATCTATTTTATTTGTTTTGTGTTATATATCTGTATTTTAACAAAATACAACGTCATGTGATGTGTTACGTGCGTTTTATGAGTTTAAGTAAACAGGAACGATCATTTCTACGCATTACAAAAAAGAGCTTTCGTTTCGCTGTTTTCAGCGGTGCGCGCTCCCGAGACAGGCATGCATTCTACGGCAGGGATGCCTTTTTCGGCATAACACCCCTCGTTAGCCTCTGCATGTAATTACATGTATTTCTCATCCTTTTTGTTCGAAAACTGATTAACTTCGAGCCCTTCGCGTCGCACACCATGACAGTAGTATTGATTGAATTGCTTAGTTAGGTATACCTGGGTTTAATTTTTTTTAAACAAAAGGGGTTGTGTACTGTAAAAACAGGTTTTATTTTTATTTATCTTTTTTTTGTACACGTTTGGTTTCGATAAATACAGAGGATCCCCCAATGGCCATTAATATAGCATTGATATAATGTATCGTTTATATAAGCACAGTTTAACTACAGTCTAGTGTTTCGACTGGGAATCATAATCCAAATAATCCGAGCTGGATTAATTAGACCCGAAGAACAATAAAAGGGGAAGATGCTGCAGGTCAATCTACGGAAGAAAGTGTGTGCATATTAAATTTATTTGCTTAATAGCCTATATATATGTGCACGAATCTGTTTTATTGCTGGTGCTGCACAAAACTAATTCAGATTAAGATTGCATTGCAAGCTAGTGGAGAATTTTAGTTGTGTCACGATTTAACATTATTTCTGAATGTTTACCTTCTCTGGGTGCTGCGGGGTCCCACGCCGACCACATCTGCACGAAGAAGAAGGGTGCCCAACAGACTATGTACGCCACGACGATCACAAAAGTCATTTTAACAGTTTTTATCTTTGCTTTTGAAATCAACTTTACGCTGCTCACCCGAGAAAGCGCAGCGCCCTTTGATGCTTTAGGCGTGAGAGTTATGCAATGCTCTTTCCTTTTAAGTTTCAAGTTCTGCCATATCCGAAAGCTAATTAGTCCATAACAGATGCTCAGTATTGTAACAGGCATGATATAGATAGTGATACTAATCCACGTTACATATGCTTTAGCGCCCCAGGGCTGAACAAATTCTCCCCAACAATCATAAACTCCGTTGTCCACTTCCTTCAGGGAAAAGATGTACATTTGAGGGGTACTGAATAATAGGCTAAGAGTCCAAGAGACAATTACATAAAAGCGGTCCTTTCTCCTGTGCAAGGAGTGCAATGGCTGACATATCGCCAAACATCTGTCTATGGACATCAGAACGAGCATATAAGTTGAAGCAAACATCCCTACAACCTGCAGATATTTAACTAGTCTGCATAAGAAATCGGGTCCATAAAATCGGAATGTGATGTCCCAAATGAGTTGTGGCAGGACTTGAAAGACTGCCACAACAAGATCAGCGATGCTAAGATGCTTCATGAAATAATACATCCGTGACTGGCCGTGCTTTGTGGTATGGATTGCCACCAAGACACACACGTTGCCAGCTAGGGCAAGAAACAGGACCAGGACCAGTACGGCCACCTCCACTTTGGCTACTTCTTCGTTTCGCTTCAGGGCGTTCGCCGTCTGGTTTCCCCCTTCCGTGTCGTTGTTAAAACTTCCATTCTTCCAGGACTCATTTACTGGCCAGAAATCCAGATCTCTGTAAGTACTCTCCATCACGCTAAGTCGACGTGTTTGATTTGTGCTCTCTCGACTCTGGAGCGATTATCTTTGATGCTTCTGTCTTTCCACCGTAGACATTAAAGGTATTTTGCAGCGACTTACAGCTACACGTGTTTCCCGGCTAGGTCTTCTTTTAATTTAATAGCTACTTGTCGAGCTGAGATGTGACACAGCAAAGGGAGTCAGCTGTTTCATCCAGTAAAATTCCTCATCATGGAGTTGAACTGAGGGAGAGTTAGAATGGGAGAGAGTGAGTGAGAGAGAGAGAGAGAGAGAGAGACTGTGTGTGTGTGTGAAGGATATATATATATATATATATATATATATATATATATATATATATATATATATATATATATATACACGCATATACATGCACATCAAACAATATATCACCATAATGATAATAATGAACAGGTATTCAGTTGTACTATAAAAAAACCCAACAATTTCTAAAACTGATTTACTGAAAACTGATTTACTGATCAACTTAAATATTTTCATCAATTTCTGCAAGGTATGACGTATAAAAATCTCCCGTTCGTCTGATTTGACACAAGTCCAGCAAGTTCGGTCAATCTCCTCAGGATCACTCTGTCTCCTCAAATAAGTGTGAGATGTTACACCTTGCTAGCACTAGGTGGACCTGTGTTCCATAGCAAGTCAGCAATGGAAGAATGTCTGCAATACGATAACATTAAACACCTTCTCTATTCAGCTTTTCATTTCAATTGAGAAGCATGGCTTGTTTCTTGAAAAATATTTAACCGACAGCATAGGGACATTCCATGCCCCTTGAAACTCTTGGCCTAGTCATTTATTAACCACTAAGTAGGTTCATGTATTACAACTCTATATGTAATGAAAAGATAATTTCAAAGCACAAAAGTGATGGAAGAGTAAGGGAAATTGTAGATATGCGGTTAAAATAATACGTTTTCAGAAGAAACCCCTTGTATTCAGATTGTGATTCATGTGTACAGTACACTCTCAGAAAAAATGGAAAAAAAATTGCACCTTTGTATCACACCTCGCATCCCATGTCTTCCCCTCGTTCTCTCTGTTGTGTTACTTGTTTAATCTTACCTCTTGTTACAGCCCTTGTGTGGATCACCCCAGGTGCCTCTCATCTGCTCCTTCATCAGTGATGTATATAGTGCCTCCCTGTCTTGAGCTCCCCAGTCCAGTCATTGATGTTGCTGCTTTCTTGCACTCCCCAGTTTCCCCTGTGTCCTCACCTGATCCTCCCTACCCTCTTTTGACCCCTCGTGGTCTGTTTCCTTTTGCTCTGCCTGCAGTCACATTTAATAAAGCCCGTTTTGCTTTTCCCCAAGCCTGCATTCAGCTCTGTTCTTGCCTGAAACATGACACTTTGCTTGTCACTGGGGTCCCAGAGGTGTGAGGTAACAGCACTAGCCACTGTGCCACCCTTATTGTATTCTTATTTATTAATAATGAACACAATTTTATTGCTTATTTTGAATTGGATACTTCAAACACAATCCAGGAAGCGTATGGAAAAAAACATTTCACTACACAGTAGTACAGTTTATGACAGAAAACTTGGTTTGAAACCTGAAATATATGAATTGAATTACGATGAGAAATTTTCTGTTGTCAAATACAAGTTACATAATAGCTTTACTAATACCACATTTTATTGTTTATGTATTGTATGACAATATAGCCCATTATTTTGATTATTAGCCGCTCATACAGTACACAGTAATTTGTTAGCAATATATTGCTACTTCTACCAAAATCTAAAATTGAAACAAAAAAATAATGATGTCAATTATATTACGGCATTATTGCTTTATTATGAAAATATTGCTTTACAGAAGTAAAGTTACAGAATTGTAGCATTTTTTTTAACCTTTTAAAATTTACTAAATACCATGCTTACTGTAGCATTAGTGTGCTCTGCTCTGTCTAGCGGCGGCTCGGCTTTACTTTGCCTTATTGCTGCTATCTAGTGACGCTGGCACCTTTTTGCGCTTTTCGGTTTGTCTTCTACTCGGTCCAGCCTATAGCAGGCTGAGTCGTCAGCAGGTCCACAGCTGGGGGGGGGGTGTGGGCGTCCACATGCGTGCGAGCGGGTGTTGGAGGGTCTGACTGGTCCCCCACTTTCTAAGGGTTTGTGTTTTTTTGTTTTAATTGTATTATGTTTGTTTTGTTTGGTATATTTGGTGTTATGTTTTGAATGGGTTTTTTACTGTGTGTTAATCTAATGGTTTTGTATTTTATTTGTTTTTCTTTTAGACTGCAGTGTTTGGTTTTTTTGTTGGGTTTTGTGTGATTTCTATTGTGGTTTGCGGTTATATCTTGTTTTTCCCTTCCCGCTTGTACCCGCCTGATTCTTGCTGTTCTAGGTCCCGGCACCCAGCCTTAGATCGGCAAGAAGTGGCTGCTAGTACGCGGGCGGTATTTCAAGCCTACGGCGCTTGGATGGACGGATTAATCTTTTTTATGGTTTTATTTTGTAATAAGTGTGTTTGGAACAACGTCTCTCCGCTGTTTATGGTGAACGGACCAGTGTGCCTTTGCCCGGGGATAGGGCGATTGAACTTTCTCTGGGAGTAATACCTGGGGTGGCGTAGTCGGGCTAACGTGTGGCTATTGGTACCATTGTTTGGTGCTATTTGGCAGTATTACTTTCCACCACTTGCTACATCTTGGCGTAGTCGGCAGGATCATCTTTTAGCGGAGACGTGTGTTCCTTTTAATTTTGTGTTTTTGTAATTTTTTTTTTAGGGTGTCGTCTGTCACGCGAAGTGCAGGACGGGCTGGACTGAAGATCGCTCAGGGAGCGCGAGCGATCCAAAATAGACAGGCAGGCAGGAATCGGGGTAAACGAGGGTTTAATCGGGCTTCGGGGAGCCGGGAACATTGGACGCAGACTAACATCAATGACAGACCAGGCAAACAGGTAAGACCAGGACTTAAATAAGACAGGACCAAGCAAAGTAAATGGACAAAGCTGGAGACGATCAGGGAAGCACACGTGGGTAATCAGGGGGCGTGGCACACACGAGGAGCGGACGCTACACCGGGCGCGCCCGGGAGGAGGCGAAGGACGGGACGAGACCGGGAAACCAGAACCTGAAAGACAAACGCAAAACCAAATCAACGGGGAACAGGGAACAAGACAGACAGGCAAAACTGACAAAGAGGCAGGAGCCAGGACAGGACACCACACAAGACAGGAAAGGCAGACAGACAGACAAGAAACGGGGACACGGAGGGAACAGGCGGAACAAAAGGGCCAGGAGTGAACAGAGGGAACCCAGGGAGAGAAGGAGGAACACGAGGAGCAGAGACGGGAGGAACAAAGGAACGAGGAACAGAGAAAGGAGGAAAGACGGGAGGAGGAGCAAACAAAGGAGGGACCAGGGCAGGAGAGCAGGGAGAGAAGGAGGGGGAAGGAAGGGGAGCCCGAGGGAGACCCAGCGGGCAACGGGTGGCAGCCGGAGGGGCCGCAGACGGCCGGGAGGCCGGAGCTGGAGGGGACCTCAGAGGGGCCGAGGAGGCAGGGCGAGGGACCGACAGAGGGGTCGAGGAGGGAGGTGAAGGGGACGCTGGCGAGGGCAAGGAGAGGGGGGGAGCCACCGCAGGCGGCAACGTCTTCCGCCGCGCAGGAGCGGGTGGACCCGCAGGCGACAGTCGATCCAGACGGCCAGGACTCGCAGGCGCCAACCGAGCCAGAGCGCAGGCGAGGGAGGGCGAGCCAGGGGGCTGGGCGGGAGGGACCCCAGCCCTGCGTCTGTGTCCCCGCCCCTTACGGGACACGGACATCACGCCCCTCGGTCGGGGCCGAGGACGCCGAGGCAAGGGCAGAGGAGTCACAGGAGCGGGGCCAGGGACAGGAGCGGGGCCAGGGACAGGAGCGGGGCCAGGGACAGGGACCGGAACAGGGTCAGCAGGCGGAGGGGGCGCCTCGGGAGCTGCTGCAGCGCGGTCAGGGGGCGCCTCGGGAGCTGCTGCAGAGCGGTCAGGGGGCGCCTCGGGAGCTGCTGCGCGGTCAGGGGGCGCCTCGGGAGCTGCTGCAGCACGGTCAGGAACTGGAGCGCGGTCAGGAACTGGAGCTGCAGGCTGCTGCAGTGGGGGCGCCTGCCCGGGCTGAGCAGGGGCTGCAGGCACACGGGGCGGCTGCTCGGGCTGAGCAGGGGCTGCAGGCGGCGGGACCGGTAGGTCCCGTGCAGGCAAGATGGCCCTGGCCCCTTTAAGTGCCCGGGGCACACGCGGGATCGCGTCCCGCACTGCGCTGGCCCCCTTGTTGGCCAACCGCTCGGGCCGGAAGTAGTACCGCTCGAGGGGTGGTAGCAGCTCAGCGGCGGCTGGGTGTTCTCCCCGGACGGGGGAAGCTGCCTGCACAGGCAGCTTAGCTGCGGTGATGACGTCGAGGTCAGCCGGGGAGTCCTCCAATTCCCCGGTGAGGAGAGAAGTGGGGATGAGCGTGCACGCTCCCAGAACGATCGCAGGGGTGATCGCGTGCTTCTTCCTCTTCTTCCTCTTTGTCGTGCGAGTCGTGGAAGGCTGCTCCTCGTCCGGTGGGACAGACAGCTGGGGAACAGTCTCCGCGACGCATGGCGCGTCCAGCTCTAACCTCCGAGCTGTCATCCGTTGGATGAGCTCATGGAGGTGGGCGCGCACCTCTCCCAAACGATGCCCGCCCTCCGATGGGGACATCGCCAGCAGGAGATCGCAGCTGTCGGTGGCCAATTTCAGCGCGACGGGGTCCTCCCGGACGTCGGGCTGGTTCAGCCAGTAGTACACCTCTTGCAGCAGACCGAGACGTTGGCTCTCGGTCTGCTGCTGTGCCTTGTTGAGTGGGTCTGTCATTCTGTCATGTGAAGTGCAGGACGGGCTGGACTGAAGATCGCTCAGGGAGCGCGAGCGATCCAAAATAGACAGGCAGGCAGGAATCGGGGTAAACGAGGGTTTAATCGGGCTTCGGGGAGCCAGGAACATTGGACGCAGACTAACATCAATGACAGACCAGGCAAACAGGTAAGACCAGGACTTAAATAAGACAGGACCAAGCAAAGTAAATGGACAAAGCTGGAGACGATCAGGGAAGCACACGTGGGTAATCAGGGGGCGTGGCACACACGAGGAGCGGACGGAGTGGGCGTCACATCGTCAGTTTGGAGAGGCAGAGCAGCAGTTGGTTCCTTGTGGATCCTTTTGGATGTCTTAGTGAGATTTGCCCAAGATACGGTTTCGCGCAACTGTAATAATTCGAGTGCTGCCATCATACAGGATAGCCCAGCCTTATATTTAAATTATAGGTATGGCGGAGGAGTTACAGGAGTTGAGAGAGCTTGTTTTACAACTGCAAGCTGAGAATGAGAGGCTGTGCCGGGAGCCAGTTTTTGTTGCCCCAGGGCCTAGTGCTAGTGTTAACCCCAGTCAATCTACTGTGCCCAGCAGGGGTACCCCTGTTGCCGAACGACTGGTTCTTGTCCCTAGGGATAGGAAATGTCCAATTTTTAGAGGGAGAACAGGTATAGGGTTAATGGAGTGGCTGGAGGAAGTGGAGGCAAGTATGAGAGCACATCATTTGTCCATTGCAGATCAGGCATTCTTCTTGTTCGACCATCTGGAGGTCGAGGCAAAGGAGGAGATAAAGTACCGTCCTCGGGATAGAACAGACCCCGTCAAGATAACAGCAGTTCTAAAGGAACTGTACGGGTGTACTGAATCCTATGTGTCCTTACAGCAAGCTTTCTTTGCTAGAAGGCAAGAGGATGGGGAGCCTCTTCAGGAGTTCTCCTTGGCTTTAATGGGCCTTATGGAGGCTGTAAAACAGCATGCACCGGCCGATATGGAGAATGCAGATTTGTTGCTGCGGGATCAATTTATTGAACACGTACTAGATGGTGCTTTGCGCCATGAATTGAAACAATTAGTGCACCGGCAGCCTATGGCTACGTTGTTGGATGTCCGAGGGGAGGCTATTAGGTGGGAGCGTGAGGGTTTGCCCCGTGCTGCACACGGACGGAGTAGTTCCGTGCCTGCAGTGTCTGGTATTCAGTATGGGGTTCATGGTGGTCCTCGGGGTGCTGGTAATTCGTCCCATTTGACTGCAATGGAGGAAGTGAGAGCACTATTGAAGTGTCAGCAAAAGCAGTTGACTCAGCTCACACAGAGTGTTGCTCTTTTGCAGAACTCCAGTCAGCGTGATTGTGCACCCCGGAAGGACCCGGTAATATGTCGCCATTGTCAGCAGCCCGGTCACTTCGCCAGGGAGTGTGATGGTTTGCGTGTTTGTTCTGGTAATTTGCCCCGGGAGAGGATATTCTCACAGCCCAATAGTCAACCCCATCCAGTACAGCCATCGGAAAACTAGTGCCCACTGAACTGGGGGGCCAAAGTTCTGTGGGGATTGTTTCTGGCTCAAGTAATTTGGGGAATGCCTCCCGGTTAATGTCATCTTGCCCCCATTTGGAGGTGGACATGAGTGGCGTAAGGGTGCCCTGTTTGGTTGACACTGGATCTATGGTGTCTACTATTACTCAGAGCTTCTTTCAGCAGTATTTTGTGCCTTTGGGTCATGAGCGACTACAGGATTGCGATTGGTTGGAGCTTCAAGCTGCCAATGGACTAGCTATTCCTTATGTCGGTTATCTGGAGCTAGATGTTAACCTGTGTGGAAAGTGGATGCAGGGCTGTGGGGTACTGGTGGTCAGGGATCCCCCTGGTAGGTTACCATCCCAATTTCCAGGTATACTGGGTATGAATGTGATTAGGAGGTGTTATCGAGAGTTGTTTTCCCAGCATGGTGCGTCCTTGTTTGAACAACCTGGCTCGTTTCAGGTCCCTGAACCAGTTGTGCAGGCATTATGTCAGTGTCATGCTCAGGAGTCGGCTCCTCCGGTTGTTTCTGGTAGGGCCAAGGTCCGTGGTCGGAGGGCCTGTCGCGTTCCAGGTGGGACAATGAAACTGGTGGACGCAACATGCTCGGAGCAGGTTTCTGGTAGCACTGTAATGTTTGAACCTCCAGAGGCTGGTCTGCCTGCTGGGCTTCTTGCCTCCCCGGCATTGGTTAGGGTGGTGCGGGGCACAGTGTACATTTCTGTCATCAATGTAGGGGCCACTGATGTGCTTCTTTACCCTCGTACATTAGGTGCTGTTAGCATGGTGAGCCTCCCTGCTGGAGTCACGGAGGTGCCTCCGGGGGTACCCACTACGGCATTTCAGTCTGCGACCATGGCCACCATGGATCCAGTGGAGGTTCTGGACCTTTCCTCACTCCCGGTTGAGACACAGACTTTAGTAAAAACCCTGCTAAGAAAATTCGCGTCGGTGTTTTCAGTTGACGAGGGGGATTTAGGTTGTGCAGATTTGATTACGCATGAGATTCCATTATTGGATGAGGTCCCAGTTAGGCAGCGCTATAGGCGCATACCACCTTCAGAGTATGAGCTTGTGAAAGGGCATATTAATCAGCTTTTGGAGGCTCAGGTGATTACGGAAAGTAGTAGTCCCTATGCTTCTCCTATTATGGTCCGGAAAAAGATGGCAGTTTGCGCTTGTGCGTAGACTATAGGCAGTTGAATAGTAAGACCAGAAAGGATGCTTTTCCCCTGCCTCGGATTGAGGAGTCTCTTGATGCCCTTACTGGGGCCCGCTGGTTTTCTACTTTAGACCTGGCTAGTGGCTATAATCAAGTAAGGGTGGCGGAGCAGGATTGTCCAAAGACGGCATTTTGTACGCTCTTCGGGCTGTTTGAATTCAATCGTATGCCGTTTGGTTTATGCAATGCTCCGAGCACGTTTCAGCGGTTGATGCAGAGGATTTTTGGTGACCAACAGGGCCAGTCCTTATTGCTATATCTGGACGACATCGTGGTGTTTTCTTCCACCATAGAGCAGCATCTGGAGAGGTTGGAGGTGGTGTTGAACCGGCTCCAGCAGGAGGGTCTTAAGGTCAAATTGAGCAAATGTGCTTTCTTTCAGTCTGAGGTACGCTACCTTGGCCATGTGATCTCTAAGGAGGGGGTCTCTACGGACCCAGTCAAGGTAGAAGCGGTGGCTAAGTGGCCACTTCCAAGCACGGTATCAGGTCTGCTCTCTTTCTTGGGTTTTGCTAGCTACTATAGGCGTTTTGTAGCGGGTTTTGCCAAGGTGGCCGCCCCCCTAAATAGGCTGGTTGCAGAGCTTAGTGGCTTAAGGACCAGGGGGAAGGGAGGGCAGGGTCTGATTGAGAGCTGGACTGCAGAATGTCGTGATAGCTTTGAAGCTCTTAAAACCAAGCTCACTACTGCGCCGGTGCTTTTCACAGCCATTTATTCTGGAGGTTGACGCCAGTTATCACGACCTGGGAGCAGTACTTTCACAGGAACAGGACAATAGGGTCAGACCTATAGCTTTTGCCAGTCGAGGTTTGAGGCAGACTGAGCGTAACATGCAAAACTACAGTTCTATGAAACTGGAGTTTTTGGCATTGAAGTGGGCTATGACCGAAAAGTTTCGGGAGTATCTGTTGGAGCAGAAGTGTATTGTCTACACAGATAACAACCCATTGAGTCATTTGTCCACCGCAAAACTTAGAGCGACTGAGCAACGGTGGGCTGCTCAGCTTGCGGTTTTTGATTTCGAGATCAAGTATCGGTCAGGGAAGAATAACAAAAATGCAGATGCTTCAGCATCCATCAAGTGTCCAGGGAATGGAAGGTATGGTCCCTGGCACTTTACTCCCTGGGCCCTTACGGCAAGCTTTGCAGTCCCATCAGGTTCAAGGGACTCAAGCAGCAATTAGTCTTGCTAGGGCATTCTCTGGCTGACATCCATGCTCTTCAGCAAGCTGACCCCACTTTGAAGGAGGTCTTGGTGTTTTGGAGGCGGAAGCAGCGCCCCAATTTTGAGGAGCGGAAACAGCTTTCCCAGCCTGTGTTGGTGGTGTTGCGACAATGGGGCCGGTTGGTGGAGAGGGACGGAATTTTGTATCGGCAGATTTTTCACCCTGATGGGGGAGAGGTTGAACGTCAGCTGCTGCTACCAGCTGCATTGAAGGAGGAGGTCTTGACACAGCTCCACCAGGAGCATGGCCACCAGGGGGTAGAGAGGACCTTGGGGCTTTTGCGTTCACGGTGTTATTGGCCCGGTATGTCTTCAGAGGTGGCTGGTTGGTGTCAGATGTGTGAGAGATGCCAAGTTGCGAAGGACAATCAGCCAGTGGCTCATAGCTATATGGGGCATCTTTTGGCCTCAAAGCCTAATGAAATCTTGGCAATAGAATATACCATGTTGGAGCCTGTTTGCAATGGCCTAGAAAATGTTTTGGTTATGACAGATATTTTTAGTAAGTACACTCCGGCCATTCCTACTCGAGATCAACGTGCCTCTACTGTGGCGCAGGTTTTGGTTTTGGAATGGTTTTATAAGTTTGGTGTCCTAGCTTGGATTCATACACTTACAAAAAATCTGGTTAGCACAATTGCAAACAGACACAGGTTGTGAAGAAAACATGATTAAATCTTTAGTGAGAGACAAAAACAAACCTTTCTGAGGGCAGACCAAGGGTCTGCATCACAAAGCAGGATTTTTTTCTTAGCCAGAAATCTTGTCAAATTTATGGTAGTCTGGGCTAAATGTAAGTGAATGAAGATGAAGTCCATTTAAACTGGGGATACCTTAAATCCAACAATTTATTAGTTAAGCAGGAAATCCGGTTTTGTGATACAGGCTCCAAAGCAGGAAACACTTCACAAAGGAAACTGTAAGATGGCCACAAAAACCTTTGCAGAAAACAAGCATCTCAAGATTGAGCTGAGTTATGTAATACTGGTCAACTTAAGTGGATTTCCTCACCAGGCACTGGTGATATTTTTCATTCAATAATGAAAATTCATTGTCAGGACTTGCAAGGTGAGTCATGTTTTAAGAAAAACAGACATGTTCTTATGTAAATGCAAGGATAGCGCACTGCCAGATACAGCTAACAGTGGCCAGACAGGGAAGCCGACAATTCACACAGCTCTCGCAGAGGAACATGACATCACAGCACTTACATTACAAAGTTACAACACTTCCTGCTTATAATGTAAATACATGAATACACATATTAAATGACACTTAATTACATTAAATTATATTACAAATAATGGTGTAATATAAAGGATCAGCCATGCCTGGTGGGGTGGGGGGAGTGGGGGTGGTTGTTTGCACGCCGGGGGCTGCTGGAACACTTGGGGCCGTTGTGGTTCTCTTGGCCACAGTCTGCTGCCGAGTCTGTTGCTTCAGCTTCCAGCCATCATCCTGCAGGAGGGTAAACATATCAGCACCGAGGTGGGTGGCGGCCATGGGAATGTCAATGTGCATCCCCAGTCGGCATAGCAGGTCTAGCCCTATGATGGTGCTGCTGCTCCAGCGCGAGAGGCCACTTCTGACACCATGGTGATGAGTGGCACACCAGGATGTCAGAGTAGAAGTAAACGACAAAAAGGCTCTTCAAAGGAACAAGAACATGCAGTTATTACATCTTGAACATTACTAACATAAGCATGCAAACAGGTTCCAAACCAAATAAAGCAGTGGAAAAGCAGGGAGATTAGACGCTGGAAAATAATATACACACACGGTGGGTAATTTGTACAATGATAAAGACACGTGATGATTGGCCAGGGTTCACATACTGTAAAACACACACATGACATTAGTACAAGAAGTATTAACAGCAGCGCAACAATACTACATGGGGCAATTTACAGTTGCATGCTGGGACATGCAAATTCCACTGGCGCTACAAACCATTTAACGGTGAGTGCGTGGTTCATTTTAATAAAAGGAAACGGTAGTTCTTTTAACATGGGAACTCAGTCTTTAATGACAACTCACCACTAGTCTAAAACTAGCAGTGGCACAGACAAGGAAGCTAACAGTTTACATGCCACTCACACAAAGTAACACACAAAGGAATCACACACAGTCCACGACAAACATTACACTGCTATGATATTTACTGTCTAGAACAAAATATACATGAATGCATTAATTTCCAACAAGCTTATTCACACATATATGCGGTGCGGCGCAAAGCATGTCAGTAACAGAGTGATTAGCCGCGATGACTGCCCGCACATCACTACAAAACATTAGTAACACAATTCAATAAGAATTATAAGGGCTGGGAAAGTTAATGCGTTAACATGCAGCATTAATTTTATAGTGATAATGTTATTATTTATCCCATTAACTCACGTGTTATTTTTATGCCCAAATGGAAGAACAAGCAAAGATTTATAATAACGACCTATAATATTGCTTCCTGTAAGCCACAAAAGAGCTTCGGCTGTAACATTCTACAGAATCTCAGAATTTGCACCTAATATTAGAACATTCAGTTATTGTTTTGGAGGGAGTTGATGGAGGGGAAAACCTTATTACTTGGTTTATTTTGTTTTAAAAACTGCCAGTAAATAGGATGGAATATAATAAAATATCATAATAGAAAGTTGGCAGATGGCTCAAGCGATAAAAAATATCGTTATTTGCAAAATCTGTTTACAATTGAAGGTTAATACTTTAAATTGAGGATCTTTCTGTATGATAATTGCACTTTCAATGATTGTCAGACTTCTCTTTTTAAAGTCATTTGCGAAATAGGATTTACATTTGTAAGACTGTACATGCCAGGGTTGCTCATATTGCATTATATAAAGCCCCACTATAGCATTTTCTAGTCGCACAGTTGGAATTAGTATTTCGATCTGCCAGTTCAGGACGTATGATTTGCAGTATGTGTACATGTGATTAATTAACAAAGTGTACAATAAAAAAAACCATCCCTACTTATACTGCAATGCAATACATTCTCATTTCTCTCTCTTTTCTCATTGTCTTCTCTTCTTATAACCTTTTTGCCAGCGTTGAAGTTCAGTTATGTACCTTTCCAAGTACTATTTGTTGGAAATGGGTAATCTGTAAGGCCTACGTCACAAGTTTAAGTAAAGGCATTAAACCAGGAGTGTTAAAATCAGTCATGAAAGGGCCATATTAAAAACAACCAATGAATTTTCAGACCGAACAATTTTCAGGCCTATTTATTTGGGTAACAGTTTGACCGAAACTTTTCAGTTATTTGGCTGAAATATTTATTGTACGAAAATAACGTTTACTCTAGAACCAAACTCCTGGAGAGGGACTGGACTCTGTTCCATTCTGAAGTTGCCCATGGTGAGAGGCACCGGGCAGGGGTGGGGCTACTTATTGCCCGTTGGTTCAGTGCCAGTGCAGTGGAGTTTACCCCGGTGGATGAGAGGGTTGCTTCCCTTCGACTTTGTTTTAGGGGATGAACTCTACACGCAGAGCACCAGTTAGGAGTATCTGGCCTTCTTGGAGGCCTTTGGAGGGAGTGCTGGAAGGTACCCATTCTGGGGACACCATTTCTCTGCCAGGGGACTTCAGTGCTCACATGGGTAATGACACTGAAACCTCGAAGGGTGTGATTGGCAGGAATAGCCAACTGTCAACGGATCACCACCTGGTGGTGAGTTGGATCCGATTGCAGGGGAAGATGCTGGATAGACCTAGTAGACTCAGATGCATGGTGATGGTGTGCTGGGAGCATCTGGGATCTTCAACACATTCGGCAAAACTTATCTTCTCTAACTGAGGGAGTCAGGGGACATGGAGTCTGAATGGCCAATGTAGATTCCATCCTGGTCACAGAACACTGGACCATCACGTCACCCTCACAAGGAACGTTCATGGGAGTTTGCCCAACCAGTCTACATGTGTTTCGTGGACTTGGAAAAGGCATATGATGGTGTCTCTGGGGGGTCCTGTGGAGGGTGCTCCAGGAGTATGGGATATGGGGTCCATTGTTGTGGGCCATCAGATCCCCGTAGAAACGGAGTGAGAGTTTGGTTGGCATTGCCAGCATTAAGTCAGACTCGTTCCTGGTGGGCGTTGGACTCCATCGGGGCTGCCCTTTGTCATTGACTCTCTTTATAACTATTATTGACAGTTTTTCTAGATATAGCCAAGATGCATGGGGGGTTGGATGCGGGGGTCTTAGGATCGCATCTGATGTGGTCCTGTTAGTGTCATCAGGATTGTGACCTGCAGCATGCAGCATTGGAGCGGTTTGCAGCTGAGTGTGACGCAGCTGGGATGAGGATCTCAGTACTTCCAAGTCCGAGGCCGAGACCTGTTTTGGTGAAGGACCTGAGCTGGAAAGCATAGCTCTCAATTTCAATCTACAGTCCTACCCTCACTTATGGTCATGAGCCCTAGATAGTGACCAAAAGAATGAGATTGCCAAAACAAGCAGCCAAAATTAGTTTCCTCTGCTGGGTGGCTGGGCTAAGCCTTATATACAGTATAAGGTGAGCAGCTCAAAGTAGAGCCGCTGCTCCTCTACATGGAAAAGAGCCAGTTGAGGTGGTTCGGGCATTTATCTAGGATGCCTCCTGGATGGGTCCCTGGGGAGATGTTTCGGGCATGTCCAACCAGCAGGAGGCCCCAGGAAAGACCCAGGACATGCTGGAGAGATTAAATCTCTCGGCTGGCCTGTGAAAGCCATCGGTACTCCCCTCGGTGGAGCTGAAGGTGGTGGCTGGTGAGAGGGAGGCCTGGGCATCCCTAGTCATACTGCTGCCGCCTTGACCCGACACCAGATAAACGGATGAAAATGGATGGATGGAACGTATTGGTAAACATTACTGCAGTACATTCTCTTTTTAAATAAAACTGAGAGGTGATATAGAAAAAGCTCTCTGAAGTCCTATAGAATTAAATCAAATGCATCTACTGGACTGATCTGCTTTTATCTGACACCATCCAATGGATCAATCTTTTAAATGAGAAATTGGCTGAGCTTAGTCCCAAGAGATCAAAATCAGATTACAACTAGAATGCTTTGTTTAATTTCATGCTAATTTGCTGCTGTTGAACATGTTAGAAGGGGTTAGTGTATAGCAACTGACCACACCTTTTTTTAACCATTTTCCCCGAATAGGTAGCAAAAATATCACTACTGAAACAGTTTTAAGATCATATGAGAAATACTAGACAATATCTGTGACCCACAATATGCAATCAATTTGTAAAATAAGATGTCGGTGTTTTGTTCAATGTTTTGTTAGTTTTGTTTTCGTCTCCATAATTCTTGCCCTGGATTTGATGAAATACCTTTGTTTGTCACACAAATAAATGATACTATAAATTACACCAGTGGTAAAGAAAATGACATTCAGTGATCTGAGTGTCTTTTCAAATCAATCTTAAAAATCAGATAAAATTGATACGTTGTACAGTATGAATAAGTTCCTGAGAATGACCCATTCTTTACATTAAATTGGGGATTCAATGCGTAAATATTTATGATTATAAATTATAATATCAGATGCAATTAATCATGATCAATCACAAAAAACTGTGTGGATAATTAGTGATTTTTTTATCTACAGCCCAAATAATAATAATAACAACAACAATAATAATAATCATCACAATTATAATCATAATCATAATTATGATCATAATAATATTTCATGAATACTACTGCTATCTAATAATACTATCTTCTATAATGTTTGTCCTGTACAGGGGTCCTGTCCCAGGTCTTATCCAAAGATGTGCAAACCATTTATACCTCCAGTCAGTTTTGGCAAATCCAATTCACCTAATCAAACGCAGCCTGGATTACAGTAAATCAGTCCTCTAGGAAGGGGCTCTGGTTTGCTTCATTCCACAAGGGATTGCTGGATCTGTGACATTCCCCACAGAAGCAGATCTTCAGGCAGGAGAATCACACACAAAAAAATAAGTTCAACATAAGTTTTAAAGACACATCTGCTATGCACATTTTATTCTCCAGGTCTCTGCTTTTTAAGCCATTCTACTGCTTTCTGGGCAACACACTCATTTGCTTTGTTTGGAATTTTACCATCTTTTGCATCTCTTAAAACACCAAATACACAGGGACATTCAGGAAATCCTCTCAGGTCACAAAAACAAAGACATGCAACAGGACTTCAATACTATCAAAGCCAAAAGAGATTAAGGATTGTATATATCAGCAGGCTTAACTATTTGTAAAAACAGCAATTTCATTTAGCATTTGGGACTGTGGTCCAGTCTTAGGGCGCACTTAAGGAATTGTGCAATGATGTACAAAATATAGTCAAGCACTCTGCATTCACAAGCTTCCAGTAAATACAAAATTATGAAGAAACGTGTTCCTCCTGAAGTATAACATGAGAAATATGTATTCATGTATTTCTGTGTATTAACACAAATGAGTCACTTGTTTAAGGCAAGAATGAAAGAATTTGATTACAGCTTCATATGTGTGCTATAGGATATATAGAGTGAATATTAAGAGCTTTCTGATTTGGGTAGACCTGGTACATTCATAGTGGATGCTGTGGTAGAAATATTATATATTTATTATATTATTGCACCTAGTGAGTCATCCATTCTGATGGAGAACCTTTTAGTGGCACCACATGGTACAATCCTTGTAGCTCTTAAAACAGAATGTTATTTTTCATACTTAGTGTCATTTGGGTGCTGTTAGGAATGTGGGTGAAAGGCTGGATTTATATTACGGTGAAACCTCATATTCAAGTCTGAGGTCTATGTCTGTGACTTATTTTGCACTCATCCAGACAAATTTGCAAGACCACCGTCTGTCATGTATTTTTTTGACTAACTGCTAAAGATATCAATTACAGGTACAAGCTATATGCAGATGTTAATTAAAATCTATATATAAACTGGACTTATATTACCTTGCATCCATCTTCCAACTTTTGATCATGCACAGGGCTGCAGGGGTTCAAAGTTGGATATAAAAAGGGCAATTTAGAGATGCCAAGTCACCTAATAGAATATTTTTTATAATAATATTTATAATATTTACCTGCTGGAGAACACCAGAAGACCCTGCTGGAGAACACAGGCGTACCTGCTGGAGAACACCAGAGTACCTGCTGGAGAACACCAGAAACCTTGTGGTTGATGTTAGTATTGCAGGAGCTAGAGCAGTTTTACTCCAGGAAGACCAGGGGCCTGTACCACAAAGCAGGGTTACTGGCTTATCGGGGTATCTTGTCGGATTTAAGGTAGTCTGGGCAAAATGTAAGTGAACGAATATGAAGTCCATTTAAACTGTGGTACCTTAAATCTGACAAGTTACCCCGATAAGCCAGTACAGGTCACTGGTCCCGAAAGTTCACCTGGTTTGCTACTTCTCACATAAGTTCATATTCAGTCAGTCTTGCTATCCCTCTCGATGCCATGTTTGCGTCCCAAAAACAAACTGCCCAGACCAGAGTCAGAGATAGTTAGAGATAATAATACATCATAGTTACATTATTACAAAAAAACGAATGAATTGCAACCTCGATACCTCAATGAGAGACTAATTTTCAGTGTACTTGCATATTTTCCCCATACAATTTAGTCAATTCTATCATATTATTTATTTTTAAAAAATAACCAAATTTCCCCTAGGTGTGCTTGTGTCTGTGAATGCTGTCCTGTGATGGGTTGGCACCTCGTCCTTGGTTGGTCCCTGCCTTGCACCAATAGCCTCTGAGTGATCAGAAAAAAGTAATCAAATATACTCTGTGCAGGTGTGAAAAATTAACAGAAAAATGAGTGTTTGTTCGCAATCCAATACATAATCACAGAAAGCCAGGAGTCTAGCTAGGGAAGCAGAGGCCACCAGGCAAAAGAAAACCCTTGATGTGATGTAGGTTGCAGGATGAAACCAAAGTATCCTACGGTGGAAACCATGAGTAACCTATGGTGATCATTGGTTATAGATAGATATAGATGCTTTATTGTCATTGTAAGTGCAATGAGATTTAGTTTGGAACACCAGCAGATGCACAGTATATTTACAATGAAATAGATTCTAAGGCATAAATACAATGGGAAAGTATGTACAGACACTATATATGTACAAGATAAACAAATAATGTTCTTGATATGGTGGCAGTGGGGCGGCATGGTGGTGCAGTGGTTAGCACTGTCGCCTCACACCTCTGGGACCCGGGTTCGAGTCTCCGCCTGGGTCGCATGTGTGCGACCTCCGGGTACTCCGGTTTCCCCCCACAGTTCCCCCCATGCTGAGGCTAATTGGAGTTGCTGAATTGCCCATAGGTGTGCATGTGTGAGTGAATGGTGTGTGAGTGTGCCCTGCGATGGGCTGGCCCCCCATCCTGGGTTGTTCCCTGCCTCGTGCCCATTGATTCCGGGATAGGCTCCGGACCCCCCGCGACCCAATAGGATAAGCGGTTTGGAAAATGGATGGATGGATGGATGATATGGTGGCATATGGTGGAAAAATCATTCTAGTTTTACTAGCCCAGTGTCAGGAAATTGCAGAATTATCAAATGAAACTGGCCAAGTCTTTCTGAATTTAATTCAACTTTGCAGTAGCCATATATTTGACAGACCTTGACAATGTGCCAGCTGGAAAAAGGGACTAAGCGAAATGAGTGCACACCCCATCTGGTCCGTTTCACAAACCCCAGTGCTGGGAGCTGCCAGACAGCCATCAAGCATGAACATATACATACATACATACATACATACATACATACATACAGTACTATGCAAAAGTCTTAGGCAGGCATAGGAAAGGTGTAAAGATATTTATCTGGCTAGTAAGTGTATGTTTCCGCAGAACAAAAACACTATTTAACATTAGAGCATATGAAAATTAAGAGTAACGCAATAAAAACTAACAGGAATATCTTCTATTCTCCCAAAAGTCACTGATATCTAGTAGGATGGCTAGATGAACACCGCTTCGGTTCCCAAACCTCTCCTCAGGGGCACCTCAGCCGTTCCATGTATTTGTTAAGTCTCATCACCAGCTTGCTTAATTAACTTTTTTAGTAGCTAAAAAAAAGTCACTGAGCTGTTGATTAGTTGAACATGGTATGCCAGTGGTCAAGTCAAAAAATACATTGATGTATTGCATAGTTGCTGCAAATTCTGTCATGATTTCAGGAGAGGTTTTGAAATGGTTGAGCTGATACACTTTGACAAACATAAAATGATACTTTTGCACCAACATGGGTATGATTTAAATATCACTTTCCTTGCCTCCCTGAGACTTTTGCACAGAACTGTGTATATCTACAAGCAAAGAAGTGACATGGCTGATGGACACTTGCTTTTGGACGTAAAGAAAATTCTGAGGACAGTAGGTCTGGCACATCTAAGAAAATTGAAAATGAACTTCTCTGGACTCGTAACACGTAACATTTTTGTCCTGAGACAAAAACTGATTTCCCATTTTTATTGACCTTTCAGAATAATAACCTGTCACTCAGAAGTATTACTGGGTTCACTTTTTTGTGGAAAAAGTCGAGGGACAGCAGGGTTAATCAAGAAAGAGACTGTACTATATGGGGAACAAACAGCGCAAAGGGAATAACAAAGAAAACTTCATTCCACATCTAACATCGATAACTCCAGTCTACTTCTTAAACACTCCCCTGCTGACCTTCCAAAAACCCAAACAAGGCAATAAGTCCAATCAAGCTGGGTTTCATTAATTGGATTATCTAGTAATCAATCACCATGGCAACACGTATAGCTAAAGCACTTCCATGCCGTTGCTGTGCTTTCCACATGCTCTGCAATTCAGCTTGTGCTGAATATTTTACACATCGTGAAACACTCTGTGGTCATTATTGCCTGGACTGACCAATTTTCAGTACAAACTTTACCCCTGATAACATGTAAAAGGAGGTAACCTGCTACGTGATACTGGTGGAGGAAAGCGACTAGCACTTCTAAAAAATGTGGCTCAATAGTATGCAGATATAGTGAGTGTGCAAACCATGGGAGATGTTTGACTTTACTTTCATGTTCATCAAACCACTCTGTCATCAGTCTACTATACTGGTGCCTTATCATCCCAATCCATGCCACCACCATTGGGGTACAATGTTTGAACCATTAGGTGAACATGGTCCTCCAGAATGGTTCAGTCATCCTTGGCAGTGACATGACCATCTAGAACAAGCAATGGGCCAAGGGAACGGCATTATATTGCGGCCCAAACCATCACTGATCCATCCCTGTGCTGCAGTCTGGGTACGATACAGGCCAAGTGTTCAGCGTCTTTGGGGCTTCTCCACACTGTAACTCTCCCAGGTGCCGGTGGACATGCTGAAGCTATTTGTGTACAGTATGTTGTCAGTCTTTTACAATGTTTGCATGCAGTTTTTGTCTTGTCTGTGCTTTTCTCGCTGTTTTCGTTTGTGATTACCGGAAAGCGAAAATGCTGCCACACTGCCGATTTAAGATCGAGGGGTACGTCCTCAATTTCAGATTCGCTCGCCATCTCGCATTCGGTAAAAACCAAAAACTAACGTTCATGTCGTCGTGAATACGCAGTGACATCTGATGTTGAACTGGCGTCGTGAAATCAAACGTAATCTTACCCCAGTTTTTCTCTTAAGTAAAGTATCGTGAAGTACTCCTAAAGTAGCGATTCATTTTCCACATCAGCCGGTTTAAATCATCATGCATTTACATCGATTTTTAACTGATTCGCGATTCTTCGTTACATGCCTACCATTTTCCACAGCATTACATTGTCAAAAAAAAGTGTTTTACATTATTCTCACCCAAAGCCCCCACTGAGCAAGCCAGAGGCAACAGTGGCAAAAACTCCCTCGAAGGAAGAAACCTTGGGAGGAACCAGACTCAAAACGGGAGCCCATCCTCCAAGGGCTGATAGAGAAAGTCAAATGGGCAGAGTTCCAGTTCACACTGCACCAATTTTAATATGTGAGTCTCAAAGCAGGGGAACAGGCAGGTGATGGCAGGCAGGTGCTGATGCTGCTTCAGATGACAGGATGAGCGGTGGTACAGTAGCAGGGAATTCAGGAGAGACATCCCAGGCTGTACCTAAACATACTCGTGGTAGTATGCCGACATTACCTTGAGTACCATGACTCTCAATACACCACAAAGACTTGCTGTCTTCGTCACAGACCAGCCAATGATAATTTGTACTCTTTTGAACTCTGTCTCCCATAATATTGTATGGATTGCAAAAATTTACGTACGGCTGTGCTATTGCTCTGTTAATTCAACCTTCACCCTCTGCTCTTATGATGGAATGTGAAGACTGGCCAATAGGCTGTGCATATATAGGCATAAATCCTCAAACATTATTTTGGCCAGTGTTTCAGTTTCATTGCCCAACCCCTGTATACCAGAATATATCACAATTACAGAAAGAAAGAGTTTGGCACTGGGGTTTTACACTTTATTAAACATTAAATTATCTATTTAGTGATTTTTTATGCTCTTGTGTCTAAACTTGTGTTTTTAGCTGAAATTAAAAAAAGAAAACAAACCGTTGGAGGTAGAATATTTCATTTGTCCTTTTTGCAAAAATATACTGATAATACTGACTGACAAAACAGTCAGTTCACTTATGCTGCAGGCTGAAAAAAAATCAGCCTGTTTCAAATTTGTGAGAAGCAAATCATGCGGACATTTTTACTACCACATATCTCATTAGACTTTGAACATTCAAAAGAGATGCATTATCCCATAAAAAGTTTTATTCAGTGGAACAATAGTGTGATCTGACTTGGCACGTGGACTCAAATGACTGTAGTTATAAGGTCTACAGCTAAAGACATATCAAAAGGATTCATGGTTAATCAGGGTATCTTGCACCCAAGGGCTTAACTCTGGGTTGAGCATTGCGGAGCTTGAGGTCTCCACCCATTTAAGGGGGCCCAGGGGGTTGTATTGGATGGTTTTCATTACTGAAGCATTTGAATTTCCACCCATACCTGCACCCTGTGCCATCCTGGATGCAGTTGCCTCAGTTATCTTAGGTTGGCTTTCTATCTCAGTGTAAAGCCAATTATTTATTTGCCACTAGTCAGGCAAGGAATGGCGTTTCATCTGAGCCTCAAAAGTTAAATTCATAAAACACTTCTGTCATGCAGGATAAGGCACATTGAGTCTGTTTGGGTTATTTTGATGGGTTATTTTCAGTCCAAGATCCGAGTCCTGACCCAGCAATTGGGTTACTGGCCAGATCCAGCAGAAGGGTAATGTTTCTGATCCAGCACTTGGGTAACTGTACCCCCATTGTCAGGGGACCCTATGTCCTTGTGCACCACATTCATTATAATGTGGCACAGACGTAAAAAGATGAGTTTGTTGCTTTTCGTTTACAGTCTTATAAGTTTTATAATAAACTAGTATTGTAATATTATAACAATATAAACAATAATAATAATACATTTTTTTAGCTTCCTCTGTTTGATTGATAATGTTAATTAATGTTCATCAGCTAGCTAATGTTAGTTAATGTTATGTAGCTAGCTAGATAAATGTGAGCTTCCTGAGGGATCGTGAATTGTCACCGGCTCATTACTGTGGAGTAAACTTGACAGGTTGACATCGATGTGCAGCTGAATTTGCTGGTTCGCTACATATTCATGTTCCGAGACTTAATTCTGTCAAAGGCAATACATAATTACCACACTATTTACAAAGTGTCAAATCATGACATTTAATATCATATACTGTATATCCATTAAATGGGCTGTCTATATATATTTAATAACCCTATAAGGCATAAAATCACTCAGCACAAATGGTAAATTCAATGGGGGGGGGGGGGGGGGGCAGTCTGTGGCTCAGTGGGTTAAGCCTCTCTGCCTGTGATCAGAAATTTGCTGGTTCAACATCGGCCTCAGCAGAATAGACACCCCTGTGCACCCTAGAGCGAGGCCCTTAAATACTCCATGTCTAAGGGCATGGCTGCCCTTCACTTTTAAGTTTGCTCTCACCTACTTGTGTGTCATGTAGAGCAAGATGGGGTTATCCATTATTATTTAAACCAGCACTGTGTCAATAACTCAGGGTTGGGTAATTTTAACAACCCAGCATCATGATTAAATTGCATAACCAAAGATGATGGGTAAAAATAATTCAGAATGTGTTCTGTCCAGTATTTACCAAATAATGAGTTGCCAATTAACCCAGGTTGGGTTGTTTTTAATCAAGCATTTTTTAGTGAAGCTGCTTTACAAGTGCTGTGACTAAAACACTGCTCATACCAAGATTGTATTGTATTGTATTTTGAAATATTTTGATATATTGAAATTTTTTTTACTGAAGCACTTGAAGTTCAAAGGATAAGGCAGCAGGGTTCCCTCCTGGAACATGAACTCATTAGCATTATTCCTCTGGCCAGTAGTTATGAGTAATAATACAATAGCTTCAAAGGCCCTTTTCTGCTTTTCACAAAAATGCTCATCGTGACACACAATCAATTATTTTTATGACCTTGTACAGTTGTGGGCCCTCTTTGTCATTTATGCTGTAATACAACCTAAAAGACCTTTTCATCAAACATTGATTTGTAGCATATTAAATAACTTATTGGAATTATTATGTAGCTGGTAGCACAGTTAGATGAAATTAAGTGATATTTCAGAATGGTGGGACAAAAATGTCTAAAAATATCCTTTAATAAAATGTAAAACTGTGTAGTTAAATAAAAAAAGTGGTCTTAAAGTGATAGTTAAAATCAAAAGACTACTGGGTCAGTACAAAGTCAAAATCCAAAAACAGTCGATAAACCATGCAGGAAATCATTCAAGGCAGAAGGACTGACACAGGAATTAGAGAAAACCTTGATGCAAATACACACCTTGTTGTCTGCCTGCTTTCTCATTTCACTTTTTACTCTATTACTCTGCAGCTGCAGGTACCTCACTTTTGCACAATTTGGAGAGCTGTGTATCGCAACATTTGCCACTTTGTTAACACTTTTCTAAGAAGGACCCCAGCTATGACAGGGTGGGTTCTGTACTGAACAGATTATTTTGGTTGGTCTGGTTGGTTTAATCCCCACAATTGACCGTAATGTTGTCTCTCGTGTTGCTGCTTAATTATCGGCGTTTATGAAAACCAAAGAGGCACGTGTAAATACTGCAATAAAGTTATATTCCTTTGTGGGAGTTACCCTGAAGGTATGTTTAGTGATACATTCCAGGTGTTGCATTTATCTTAATTGGTTTGCATTTTCTTAATGAAAATTTCATAACTATAAAATCAGTGCATAAAAAAAAAAATCACCCGTGTTCAAAGTGGTACAACACTCACTGGGCGTGACCTTCCTGAAGGTGCAGTACACTGTAAAGATACTGCTGCAGTAATATCTAGACAGAAAGTTATTATTGTGTCGCAAAGTGTAAAATTGCCTCAGATTGCTGTGTTTGAAGACATTCTGATTTATAATGCTGCACTTAGATGTTTGAGGACTGCGAGTATAGAGATGTTTCACTGTTCTGAAAAAGGGCTTCTTGCTGCAGAATTGCATCTGAGGAATAAATTAACAAAATCAGCAAAATGATATGAACTTATTGGGCAGCTGACAGACTGATACTTTTTAAAATTATGACTGAGTTTATGTCCCGGGTCCTTTCTGTATGGAGTCTGCATCCTCTCCCTGTGTTCGTGTGGATCTCTGCCGGGGGCTCCTGGTGTGTTGGCGACTGCCCAAGGTTTGGTTCCCGCCTGTGCCCCTTGGTCCCAGGATAGGCTCCAGTCCCCCCTCGCGACCCCAGTTTGGATTAAGCAATTACGGTGATGGATGGATGGATGGACTGAGTTTATGAGTAGGAGTAAAACAATTTTATGTTATGGCAGGGGGTGGCATGGTGCAGTGGGTTGTTCTGTAGCCTCACACCTTGGATACTGGGGTTTGAGTCTCAGCCTTAGCTCTATGGATGTGGAGTTTGCATGTTCTCCCCCTGTCATTGTGGGGTTTCCTCTGCATACTCGGGTTTCCCCCCACAGTCCATAAACCTGATACGGTGTATTGGGGATGCTGCATTGCCTGTAGTGTGGGTGTACGCTGTGATGGCTTGGGCCTCACCCTGGGTTATTCTCTGCCTTCTGGAACGCTTCTGGGTTAGTATCCGGACGACCCTGTATTGACACAAGAGTATGGAAAATGTTATGGCACTGAGATTTGAAAACCTCGGCGTGGAATAATGAAAAAAGGAGAAGTGCAACAGGGTCCCGTGAGATGCGGGAACAGCACAGATGCCAGTGGGTGTAACTTCTATTACCTATTGCTAGTTATTAATTTTATGAAATTGCCTTTTTCTGTTTATCCAACTTCTGCACTGTTCTTTGCTTGGGTTTGGGTTCTGTGTCAGTATCCAAAAGGTTACTGGACTGACTCTTGTGGCAAGCAGAGTAATGATACTTTTGGGCCCTAGACTAAGGCTCTAACGCTAACTGCTTTACCGATGCTGACTAACCCTCCTCAGTTGCACATTGATTTGGACTAAATATGCAAAACTAGAATGGCTGTCCTTTGTGTTGTTTTCTCTCCCTCAAGTTCTTAAACTTCCAAAAATCCTCGTTCCATCCCCCCACCAATGTGTGAATTTGGCAAAGCATTTATAAAAAACAATATATCATCTACAAAAATACAGCTTGGGTTGGTTTGGAAAACCGTGACATATAGAGCAGGCCATGGGCTAAACTTGAAAGATTCGAAGGTTCCTCACTCCTGGGAAGTAGGAAAATTTAAAGTCAAACCTCGTAAAGGGAAGGGTCCCTCAGGCTTGACGGGAGTTTTAGGTGCTTGGCTGACCTTATGTATTTAATGTTTTGGAGGTGTGTGCCTGGAAGGGATACGGCATGCAAATGCTGCTGAAGCCGAACATCATGGATAGCGGGAGGTTTTGTTAGGCTAATACAAAAGGACAAACACTCCTGTACTGAAGATGCATATACATGGAAGGAAAATATACAGTACAGCTCTGGAAAAAAATTGAGTCCATTCCATGTTTTTTAAGAATCTATGTTGTTACATCTTGGTTTAATCGTGGTCGTGCTGGCTGAAGGCTACACTGAGCGGCAGGTTGCCACCAGGCTCAAATTTTCTAAGACAGCAGTACACAAGAGCAAAGTGAAGCAGGAGTCACTGGGGATGACCAGGAAGCAGCCGGCTAAAGGGTGGAAGCGACTTACTAATGCATGAAATGAAGGTTGACATCAAATGACCTTCGAAAAGAATGGGAAGCATTAAGTGGTGTGAAGTGCACTGCTAGGGAAAGTTTGTAACGTGCTCTTAGGGGTAGGAATGAAGTCCCATAAAGCAAAGAAGAAGCCCTTCATCACTGAGAAACAGGGAATATTCAGGTTTGAGTTTACAGAAAAAAAAAAAAAAAAAAAAAAAAAAAAAAAAATATATATATATATATATATATATTACACAGAAGCATACCATAAATTGAAAAATGAGTGAAACTAAAAATGTTGCTGTGTTCTCTTAATTTTTTCCAGAGCTTTATGACTACATGAAGCCCAGTGCATCAGAAGCAGTGCTATAAAATTCAATAGACTGTGACTATGCTTTTCTGCTGACTCTTCGTAAGGCTACTAGCGTATAGCCAGGTATGTAAATAGGGGTTTGTGGTCCATTTACCACACAACCTCCTTTGCAGAACACAATGTCAGCCTCATTTACTATAATCAATATGGATTAGAATGACTAGCCTCTAAGCTTAAGTTCAGCTGCCTCGATGGGAAACGGTATTTTAGTGGTGTGAGTGTAATTCAGCCTCATGCAACATTGGTGTATTACAGAAATAACTCAAATAAAAGTACTAGTCCATAGCTGAAAAGTTCAAGGAGATAAATGTAAGTGGAAATAGCATTAGCAAGCGCCCAAACACCAGTGTCATTAGCATTTTACACAACTCAACTTATATCTGTGTTTGTCCCTTGTCGCTGTTATACATCTAAACTTTCTCATATTTCATGTTGTCAAAGGGGAAATATCAGGGGCAGCAGGCACAGTGAATAAGCAACCTTCTTGAGGAAATATAACTAGCTCATGAGTCTCATGCTTTCCAGCTATATTCAGATCTAGCTTCAGCTAAACATTTCCATGGAGACCTGACACTAAAATGGTGACTTACTATGAGTCTCTTGCGGTGTCATGCCTGAAAGTTGTTTGTTTTTGTTGCAGCATTTCCTCGGGGTACTCCGGTTTCCCCCCACGGTCCAAAGACATGCTGAGGCTAATTGGAATTGAGGAGTGCATGTGTGAGTGACTGGTGTGTGAGTGTGCCCTGCGATGAGCTGGCCCCCCATCCTGGGTTGTTCCCTGCCTCGTGCCCATTGCTTCCGGGATAGGCTCCGGACCCCCCGCGACCCAGTAGGATAAGCGGTTTGGAAAATGGATGGATGGATGGATGCACATGGATTGAGGTACAGTAAGAGCACTTCTTTGTTGAGTGGCAGTAGACATATGTGGTTCCGCCAACTGGCAAATACATAGAATTCCCTCTGATGAGTCAGCATCGTGGGGCGGCATGGTGGTGCAGTGGTTAGCACTGTTGCCTCACACCTCTGGGACCTGGGTTCGAGTCTCCGCCTGGGTGACATGTGTGCGGAGTTTGCATGTTCTCCTCATGTTGTCGTGGGGTTTCCTCCGGGTACTCCGGTTTCCCCCCACAGTCCAAAGACATGCTGAGGCTAATTGGAGTTGCTAAATTGCCTATAGGTGTGCATGTGTGCGTGAATGGTGTATAAGTGTGCCCTGCGATGGGCTGGCCCCCCATCCTGGGTTGTTCCCTGCCTCATGCCCATTGCTTCCGGGATAGGCTCCGGACCCCCCGCGACCCAGTAGGATAAGCGGTTTGGAAAATGGATGGATGGATGGATGCACATGGATTGAGGTACAGTAAAAGCACTTCTTTGTTGAGTGGCAGTAGACATATGTGGTTCCGCCAACTGGCAAATACATAGAATTCCCTCTGATGAGTCAGCATCGTTTTTAAAGAATATCATCTTGGACACTAGTGGATTCTAACACCTTCTAAATACCCTTGCCCTATGATGAGTGTTCCCTACTATGCGCATGATAAGGTGAAAAGCATCTTCTGAGTATTTTCCATATGAATTAGTTATTCAGTGAAAGGCAGGTCTTAATATGTATGGGGAGGGTGGAGTGGGATTCTGATATAATTCTATATCTCACTGCGGGAAAAAATGAGCAGTGGTCTGTTGCAAATACATCCAGATGTCCTGTTCTATGGAATTGAGATTTCAGGTGCATACACATTAACATGTTAATCCTGCAATTCTGTCCAAACTCTCAAGCATTTGATTATACAGTGAGTGGAATTTGACGAGAGTCCCTTTTGCCAGCAACTATTTAAAGCTTTCAGATGTTGTGATTGATGTTCAGTTTAGTATTTGATATTCGTTGGTTGTTGCTTTTTCTTATAATAAGCAGTCTCTGTCCTTCGAATTTCCATAACTGCTTATCTGTGCAGGGTCAAGCAAACCTGGAGCTTATCCCAGAAAGCACAGCAAAGGAGAAAAGGGTACAGCCTGATCTGGATGTTACTAACTGGACAAACTCATACGCCATCATTGTACTATGCTTGTGTCTTTGCATGTTCTGTCCACCCATACTGCCTGCCTTCCTTTCCACACTGCGGTGGGCACCATCTCAGCTGGAGTCCTGGTTCACTCCCATGGAAGGTGTGGACAGTGTGGATTTGACTTACAAACTGTAAAATAATAGGTACAGACTTCAATTTGATAGTCAACACAGACCGGCATGGAGAACTGACTCATTGATGGACTTTGGCTTTGACATTGATCACAGTTTACACCTTGCTTTTAGCAGGCAAGCCCAGTTTTTCCTTTTCAATATTGTTAGTATGCCCAGGGGGGGTTGGGTAGCCAGTTGACCTTGGACCCCCAGATATTTTTTTCTCCCCGCTTGGGAGTTTTTGGTTCCTCTCCTCCATTGTCATCTGAGTTTCTTTCTTTCATTTCTTTGCCCTGTCTTATCACAATATACCCATGTAAAGCATCTAGGGGTGACACCGCTGTGAAAGGCACTCTCTAAAATGAAATTTAACTGAATTGATACGACACATTTAAATTAGAGTTCTAATAAAGATTTTGAATTGAGACCAAGGGTTTTTCTCAATATGCATACTTGACCATAGTTCTCGTGTATCCGTGTTACGCCATCTTCCAATGCTGAAGGCCAGTTCCAGTACTCAAGAAATTTTCCAATATTTCAAAGCCAAAAGGGCTGTAAAAGCTGAAGTCACCAATCTGCAGAACTGTATGGGTCTGATAATTGATAATGATGAGGAGATTATTGATGAGTTTAATGATTACTTTGCACAGGTATTAACTCAAGAAGACATAAGCAACATACCTGATATTATTTCGAATTTTCGAACCTTTGACCAATATATGTATAACTGCAGCAGATGTGTTACTGTGTTTGGCTGAACTCAAAATGAATAAATCTTATGGCCCTGATGGCATCTTACATGCAGTTTTAAAGGAGATGTCTGGCTGTTCGAGACCTGACTCTCGAGCTGATTGCTACAGTTTCTTGGTGCTGCTGTCTTGGTTAACTTCCTGCATTAAATCGTGTCCCACTAAAGTGGAATAAGCACATCACATCCATCACAAACAAAACTCAGCAGAGACTATTCTTCCTGCACCAGCTCAGGACACTCAACATGTCACAACACATCACGAGGAAGTGTTATTCAGCCATCATGGAGAACGTTCAGGCAAAGGCCATCACCGCCTGGTTCCATGCTGCCACCAGCCTCCCCAAGTCCAAGCTGCAGGGGGTCATCCGCTCAGCTGAGAAACTCATTGGTTGCCGACTTCCAACCTTAAAATAACTGTTCGCTACCAGAGCAAAAAGGAGAGCACTGATGACTGCAGCAGACATCACACAACCATCTGTTCATCAAACTGTCATCAGGGTAACATCACTGGTCTATCACCTCCCGACCACTCACCTCCTGCAGAGCTTCTTCCCTGAAGCTATCCATCTCCTTAATAAATAAATAAATAAGAATATATTTAGCAGACATTTTTATCCAAACTGACATACAATTGAGAAAGCAAGGGCAAATAATCCCTGGAGCAATTGAGCTTAAGGGCCTTGTTCAAGGGCCCAGTGGTGAAATGTCTCTGCCCACGACAGGATTTGACTACTAATAATAGTAATGTAATTTCACTGATCCCCGTGGGGAAATTCTTTTACCCGATCGTGCTGTCCATGACACACACACACACACACACACACTAAATAGACAGATAGATAGATAGATAGATAGATAGATAGATAGTTAGATACATAGATAGATACTTTATTGTTGTTGCATATTAATATACAGTTAAATTCAGTTTGAAGTAAACTGTTATACTTAGCAGTTTAAATGGCATAAATAATTAGAAATGAAAATAGAGCCTTGCAAGGTAAAAAGAACTAGTTAATTGCTTAGCAGTGATTATGAAGACCATATTAGTGACATCACCATCCAACAACATAATGATTAGAAAAGACCATAATAGTGCAACATTGCAAAAAGTACATTAAAAAGTCCATATCAGTGAATAGAAAAAGTTCACCTAGTCCCAGGCTAGTTGGTTGGCATATTTAATATGCATGTAAGGTAGCTGTGTAAGAGTTCAGAAGCTCTGGGGAAAAAGCTGTTTTTAAGCCATTTGTCGAGGTCTTGATGACCCTAAGCCTGCCTGTGGGGAGGATGGAAAACAGTTGGTGACCAGTATGTGAGGGGTTTCTACTGATGTTTCTTGCATACCAGAGGAGATGGTTAGAATGAATGTCCTTCAGGCGTGGAAGGGAGGTGCCGATAATCCGCCTTTAGTACCTGCTGGAGTTCCTTCCTCTCCTCCTCAGTGCAGCTTGAATGCCACACTGCGTAGCCATACATCAGCACGTTTTCAGTTGTGCAGTGATAACTAGAAACCTTTGGTCTAAAGAGCATCCTGGCACAGGTGTCGGGGTTTTCTAAGTAGCTTCTTGTAGTGATTGATTAAAAGCCGGACCAGCTGCCTTTCTGATGCTGCTGTTCTGCACGACCTGCCTGACCTGATTCTTTTGGAGTGTAAGTGACTGTCCTTGAGTTAGAGTACTGTGCAAAAGTCTTAGGCAGGCAAAGAAAATGATGTTTAGATCATCCTCGTGTTGGTGTAAAACTATGATATTATGCCTGTCAAAGTGTGTCAGGGGGGCGGCATGGTGGTGCAGTGGTTAGCACTGTTGCCTCACGCCTCTGGGACCCGGGTTCGAGTCTCCGCCTGGGTTACATGTGTGCGGAGTTTGCATGTTCTCCCCATGTCATTGTGGGGTTTCCTCCGGGTACTCCGGTTTCCCTCCACAGTCCAAAAACATGCTGAGGCTGATTGGAGTTGCTAAATTGCCCGTAGGTGTGCTGGCCCCCCATCTTGGGTTGTTCCCTGCCTCGTGCCCATTGCTTCCGGGATAGGCTCCGGACCCCCCGCGACCCAGTAGGATAAGCGGTTTGGAAACTGGATGGATGGATGGAAGTGTGTCAGCTTAGCCATTTCAGAACCTCTGCTAAAATCATCCTAGTATTTGCAGCGACCGTCCAATGCAGCCATGTATTTTTTGACTTGCCCACTAGCACACCTCATACAGTTAGTCAATCTGTCACTGACTTTTTAAATCAATGTATTTAATTATTTAATTGAGCTGTTGGTGAAATTTAACAAAATCATGGAATGGCTGAGGTGCCCCTGAGGAGAAGTTTGGGAACTGAAGCGGTGTTCATCTAGCCATCCTACTGGATATCAGTAACTTTTTAGAAAACAGAAGAAATTATTACTAGTTTTTATTGTGTAACTCTTACTTTGCACATGTTCTAATGTTAAATTGTGTTTTTTTATTCTAACCCAAAGTACACTTGCTACCCAGATAAACAGCTTTAAACATTTCTTTGGACTGCCTAAGACTTTTGCACAGTACCATAATCTGGAAGGAAGATATCAGAGGAGGAGAGAGCACTGTTGTTTGGTTTGTAATCAGTGATTCTTTTGATACTTTACTACACGGCTAGGTGGTTGTTATCCCTGGAGTCATCCTTAATGTGCTGCTTGTATTTGTGTTTAGCATCTTTGATACTCCTCCTCAGGGGTGCACGCGGATTCCTGTAAGCCTCTCTGTCACCAGATCGATGATCTGCATCCCACAATTTAAGCAGCATTTTCTTCTGGTTTGAAGATACCTTGATGCTCTTTTTTAACAGTAACAATATCAATACAAAAGTTAATACATGACAGCACTGCTGAGGTGTAGTGCTCAATGTCTGCATAGTCAAAGAACTCCCACCTTGTGTCCTCAAAACAGTCTTGTACCGTTGATGTGGCTTCTTCCGGTCAGATCTTCAAGTGGTGCTCCTGGTATGTTTGTATAAATTTGGTGTCTTGAGGTTGGCCACAATGTACAGTATACACTATGGGGTAGGTTCATTTCTTGCTTGTTGATGATGTCATACAGCTTGCTCATGGCTGACGTAGCATTAGCTCAGGGGTGCACATACACAGCTGTTATGTAGACTGCTGTAAATTCCCTCAGCCGGTAAAAAGCTCTGTACTGTATATCAGCATTAAAAACTCCATATCAGGGAAACTGTGTCTCTCAATTACAATGGTTTTTCTACCATATATTGTTTATAAAAACACATACACCAGCCCTTGTCTTATCAGAGTTCCGAGTGCGGAACTCTGGTGAGAGCAAGTTTGGCAGTGAATGGCAACCACCTGCAGCAATGCCCATTGAGCTGGGGGTTAAGGGCTTTGCTCAATGGCCCACAGATGTGACTCTTCTGCCTAAGCCGGGCTTAAGCCAGTGACCATTCGATCACAGGCATAGAGGCTTGACTCTTATTTCAGGTTATACTATGAAGTGTATGAAGGCAGCTTTATCTGGGATGAAAGCTGCCATAAAACAACGGTTCTGAAATACATCCATTAAAAAATTGAAACATCAGGCTGTTAAACATGTCTCTGTCCCGCTAATCACTGCTTTGCATTCATCAACACTCTTTTGGCAGAAAATAAAGAGAGACTCTGCCAGGATAATTGAGCAAAAAGTTATGTTAAATCTGGCACTGTTGAAAGACGGGAGCATTCATTTCCTGGAGCGATTTTCCCTTGAATAAGGGAAGTACCCAGTTTAATTAAGTATGTGTGTGTGAGAGAAGGCCTCGAGTTAGGGATCCAGTGAGATTTTACCTCACAGGAATGTGTGAGTGAGTAATTATGTTCAGCTGTGTGTGTTTCTATAACACATATATTTACTTAACATTTGAGTTAGGTGGGGCGAGCATGAGGATGTAAGAATGACAACTGGGAGTTATGCTGCATGAATCTGCAGCTGGGCTGGAGGGAAAATGAAACAAAATGTATTCAATCTCTATGTGAGCGACACATCTGGCTGTTTTTATACCCCTCTCTGGGAGTAGATGAGTCAGATGGTACTAGAAGGTTGCTCTGTACTATTAAAGGCACTTCGAGTTCTAAATGGAGAATAAATGAGAAAAGCATTTAATTTGACCTTTTTTATAATCCTGTGAAGCCATCCGTAGGGTCAAGTAATTCCTAACAACACAAACCGTCCGACACTGAAGAGATCTGAATTATGAAATCATGATTTTGAAATACATATTGCATGCCACTGTTTATCTCATTCATGCCTGTTTTATTATGCATGTAAATCTAAGTGCTTTTTGTATGGGAATAACGTTGATGCTCATTAAATGTAGATGTTCTTATTTTTGGTTACGCAACCTGACCAATGTGTTTTTAAAACAATTTCTTGGCAGCTGAGTAGGTCACATGCAATCAAAATATTCTCTAATTTCAACACATTATATGCAATACTGAACAGGCTAGAAAACACAAGAATCATATGTATTTTAGTCAGACTGCTATATATATATATATATATATATATATATATATATATATGTATGTATATATATATATGTATGTATGTATATATATATATATATATATATATATATATGTATGTATATATATATATATATATATATATATACAGTACAGGCCAAAAGTTTGGACACACCTTCTCATTCAATGTGTTGTCTTTATTTTCATGACCATTTACATTGGTAGATTCTCACTGAAGGCACCAAGACTATGAATGAACACATGTGGAGTTATGTACTTAACAAAAAAAGGTGACATAACTGAAAACATGTTTTATATTCTAGTTTCTTCAAAATAGCCACCCTTTGCTCTGATTACTGCTTTGCACACTCTTGGCATTCTCTCGATGAGCTTCAAGAGGTAGTCACCTGAAATGGTTTTCCAACAGTCTTGAAGGAGTTCACAGAGGTGTTTAGCAAGTATCCAAAGCAGTAATCAGAGCAAAGGGTGGCTATTTTGAAGAAACTAGAATATAAAACATGTTTTCAGTTATGTCACCTTTTTTTGTTAAGTATATAACTCCGTATGTGTTCATTCTTCTGAAGAGCATTCCGCCTTGCAGGCTTCTGATAGAGCATGCTGTCCAAGCTTCTGAAAAAACATTCCGCTCTGCAGGTTTCTGAAAGAGAGTTCTGTCCAGGCTTCTGAATGAACATTCTGTCCAAACTTTTTCCTTGACTTATACCTATACTTATCTATATACCTATACCTGGGATAGGCTGCGGGCTGTCCCTGTCCCACATAAGTTTAGTTTGACGATGGATGGGTAGATGGATGGATGAAACATGAACAGTATTATTATGAACATTATTAACACTATAAACTATATTATTAACACTATAAAGTATAAATGATAATTGAGTGTTATTTAAAATACCAACCAAAGTTTTTGATTAATTGCAACATGTTGTAGGAACAGTCAAGGCAAGAGTGCTTTATTATCATAGCATTATTATACAGATGGGTCCAGGCTGGTAATTGGCTCCGGCCAGGGCTTGGCTTTGGGAAGGTCACCATGGGCGTTACAGCACTGTAGCAAGGCTGGAGAAACCATCCCAAAATTTGAGGGAGGCTTCCCAAATATGAGCCAGCGAGAGTCATTAGTAGGAGCCAGTTTTGCAGGATTAGAACTTGGCTAACTTCTAACACTAAGTCCAAAACAAATTGCTCAAATTTTGATTATGTGGCTGTTGTCTGTGTTGCATGTTGGCGGCCACCTGTATTTTGGCTGGAACAGCTGTAGTTTCTGGGGTCTGGAGTTTACAGTGCGTCATCATATAACAAAGAGAGGACATTATGATGCATTTGAACAGCTCATCAGTGATTGCACCAATGGCAGTGTGCCCATCACCCCTGTCTCTGGCACTCACCCACAGCTGCTAATTCCATGCAACGATGAGACGCTCGCCTTGAACGTTTTGGCTGTAGGTTCTCCCCTGCAGTGTCCTGCTTTGCTAGCCAGTGGTGCTTGTCCTCATTGAACCACTTTCCTATAGCATCTGGTATAACTTTCAGGATCTGCTAATTTGACCGGTAATGCCATCCCTCTCTCAGAGCCTTTGGGAAACAGCTATGGGTATGCTGATATCTTTGCTTTGTCCGAGCAAAAGAGGTTAACTGGGCTGAATAGGATGTCATAAAAGGAATAAGAGACTTTATGTGGAGGGGCTCGGTGGCTAAGAAATCTTTCACTCCAACCAAGAAACTGCGTTTTACCCTGCTAATATTAGTTATTATACCTAATTTCATCTTTTAAATAACAAGAACTTGTTATACTCTGCCTGGCCAATAAAAAGGTCACAGTTAGAATTTAAATCAGAAAGCACTTAAGAGCCAGTTATTGGATCGTTATTACAGCTCAGCAATGAAATGCAGTAATAAAGTGTTTCCAGCTAGCGCCTGAAGGTTATCCCATCAATGGCTTTTTCCTTTCCTAATGGCATGGGCATATTCCAAGACGATAACGCCGAGATTCATTGGGTTAGAATTGTCAAATTGTGGTTCAGGGAGCATGAGGATCATTTTCACACATGAATTGGCCACCACAGAGTCTTGACCTTAACCCCATTGAACGTCTTTGAGACGTGCTGAAGAAGATTTTATAGAGTGGATCAACTAACCTATCATCAATACAAGATCTCGACGAGAAATTAGTGCAAATTTGGATGAAAAAATGTTGTGATGTTGCATAAGCACATGGAAACAATTTATTGACGGATATGCATCAAACTATGTGTAATCAAAACTAAAGGCAGTTCAACGAAATTAGAGTACGACTTTTTTCTTGGCCAGGCAGTGTATTTACACAAGAAAAAAAATCCAGCAACGATTACCTAGATCAGGATGGATAAATATTAAGATGACTTGACTTACAAGACTTGTCAAGGTAATTTAATTTGCGTCTCTCGAGCCCTCAGAGCTGGCGGTGAAGTTAAAGGCTTGCATGCAAACTCCAAATGACTAGCATGTAAATAGCCACTGTGGCTTGGTGTAAGTTAACTCTCCTTAAGTCTAACAGGACTTAGGACTTAATTAGTGAAGTACCTTAATGCAGTGGTTCTCAAACTATTTTTTTCCGACAACTATTTTAATTACAGGGTTAAAACACAGTTGGAATTGTCTTAGGTACTCACCACGACATACTGTACTGTGTGCAGTAGACTTAGTTGTTCATTAATTCATCCCTGTGTGCTGGACAGAAGAACTCGGGTTGAAAGATCAGGATCAATCAAAACCATAGATTTGCTAGGGAGAAAAAATTTTTGCATAAGTTTTCATATGGGCCATAGGGCACCTTGATCGTAACCCACATTATTCCCACTTTGGGGTCTGTGTGGGCTCTGATATGTGTGCCAGTACAGGCTTCTCAATGGACAGGCCATCGAGAGACTGCCCACACCGGGTTGTGTATGGGGTCCTAGTGTGCATTGTGATGTGAGTCCAGTGGGGAAAACCCATAGTGGAGCCACCTAGGAATGACCTTGGGTAACCTTAGCCCACTCTGCTCACAGAGAACCCAAAGGGGGCCCAGAAGAACAAGTTTGCTGGTACCATTATTGCCATCCCCATTTTCCTAAATTGCCCCCCTTTGCTGAAGAAAGGAAATTCTATTCGCTTTCAGCTGTTGCCTTTGTAGGCCAGTAAGCTACATTAAGAAAAAACATTAGATCGTAGGCTTATGACTTAATGGCTAATTTGTAGGCATGACTTGCAAAATCACCAGGGAATGAGATCCACAAACCCTGAGTCCATGGCATCCATGCCCCCCCGAGTGTCTCTTTCCTATAAAGTGCTAAAGGTTACATCCGCCCATCATCTTGATGCTGGACTGATGTACACTGTGACCTATTGATCAGGAACAATAATCAAATTTAAAGTAATAATGTCTTAAGTCTACACTCCCACATAGAGAGATTAACGATTATCATTGCTTATGGATTACTGGAAATGGATCTGTTCTGTCAACTGGAGTATGGAGTCTCCTGGAAGATAACCCTGGCCTGTAATATAGAGGTCAAGAACAATGGAAGCCATATATATAAATATGAGCTAGATGACATGAATATATTGTATAATTAAAATTAATGTATTACAGAGGAGGGTATGGTGCAGATTGTCTTCCAAATGAAATATTTACATTTTAAATGTGACAAAAAAGGGAAGAATTCTTCATAATTTGTTTTTTTGGCTGATGCTAATCGCATGGTTTGTGTGGAAAAAAAATCATCATTAATGCCAAATTAAACCAGATTCTGGGGAATAATCTACCTAAATCCGTTCTCAAAATTCATTTCACATGAAAGAAATCTTAGAAAATTAGAAGATGTTTTCCCTGCAGGTGACTGCCTGATGAACTGTAACTTTATAGAGACAACTGTCATAGATTGTATGTATCATTTTGGTTTTAGGCAGCTGTAACCAGTCTAGCGTGAGAGAGGCACTTTTATCGCTTTAACATTAAGAGCTGATATAACAAACACAGCATTAATGAGAGTGGAAAACATTTACAAAGCAATATTGTGCCCTGAACAAGACAAATGACCTGGCTACTGGGTAAAATAACTATTGAGTTTCCATACAGCCCAAGCCATAGGTCGCCAACTGTAGCTCTGTTGCTTCACTCTTCCAGGTTGGGCGTTTGAGTCCCTGTTGTGTGCTTCCTTCTGCAGTCCGAGGCATTTAGTTAATGGCAGAAAATATGATGCTTATATTTTGTGAATTTTCTGCAGAAGCTGGTGACAACCGTCATTATACCTCTTTAGATTCCCAACCAATTGTACTTTTTCCTCTTTCCTCCTGAGGACAATCTGGAACTAGTATTGCATGTAGTTAGGCTAACTGGCACCGCTGAAATGCCCCTAGTGTATGTCTGTATGTGTGAGTGTGTTTACATTGCAGTTATTTATACCACAGCACTGTTAAATTGTCATATCTGATCGGTCAGAAGGATGTGGATAGATTTTTAACAGCTGCATATGTAGCCCCAGGCAGGCAATTCACAACAGTAATTGATTGCATTATTATAATCTTCATTTCTAACTAACGTTACTTAAAATTCCAGACATAGAACAGAATAACGGAAAATAAAAGGAAATGATAAATCATTGGCAGAAGAAAGTAGTTATACTAATTAATGTTTTCAGCTTGAACACTTGAAAATAATGTCTTTAGGTACAAATGCGGGAGCCAAATGTGTAGTAATCATGGTAAAAGTAGGTTAATATACTCAAGTCATGCATAATATATATTTAAACACATTAAGTGGATGCTGCGTGGTGCTGCTTCTCTGTCTCCACACCCATGCATGTATAATGCATGTATAATGCATGTATAATGCATGGCTTGTTATGCATTAACCCTTACTTAGCAGACACTTTTGTCCAAAGCAACATGCAAGTGAGGATCAGAGAAGAGGGTCAATGAGTTACCTAGAGCAATTGGGATTAAGGGCTTTGCTCAAATGCCTAATTGTGATATTGCTCTGCCAGGCACTGGATTTGAAATGGATTTTCAATGACAATCCTGACCTCACCTTCATGGATACATGACTAATTGCTGACTTATTAAAACCGGACAGATTACTTAACCAGATATCACATAATCTAATGATCCTGAGGCCTGTTACCTTACAGTGCAATTAACTTCCTTCCCAGAATCCTTTCCTGGGTGATCCACACATCCACACATTCAGCAGCAGATACTGTATAGCAAAGCAATGTACAGTGAAAACCTTGTAATGAAATGCTTTGATTGCATAGGAGCTTTTAGAGTACGTTTGGGGTTTGAATATGCATTATGGTTACCGATCTGTCTCACAAACAAGGTATTACATGTACAGTAGTGTTGAAGGCTGATGTCTTTTAGAATTGATTTACTGAGTTAAATACTATACTAAGATATAACATCTTGTCTTCCTGTCTATTCTCAGTTGTGTCAATTGTTAGAAATGACCTGAAAGTACAGCTTGCATCTCCTTGTATATTCAACATATACCTATAGGAGAAACATCTTTACAGAGAGAAAAAGGAATAGAGTGGAAATATATGTACAGACCTAAATTCCTAATAGTCTGGAGATGGGTCACACCCTCCCCATGCGGGAACGCATTGATTACAACCTCGTCTAATTAGAAAACCCTGTTTGGCTTCTTATACTGTTCTGGCCGATTATTCCTTGTGAGGTATTGTTCATTGTCCGCATGACACCTACGGCGTATTCTTGCTTGTGTCTTCCCTCTACCCTGATCCGCCCTGTCTGCCGGCTCTGCCCCACGCCCATCCTCACCCCCACCTCCGCAGACTTCGCTGTGTGTCTGCCCAGTGTCTGGTGTTCTGCTTGTTGGACAGACTCTCCCGGTTCCGGACCCTTCTCGTTTCCTGCCCCTGACTTTGATTTCCCGATCACCCCAGCTCCTGACCTGCTCCGGGTTTTGGCCCACGAACCTTCGCCTGCCGATTCTGTTCCTGTTTGACTGGTTCCGCTAATAAAACTCCTTGCATGATCATCCGTGTCCGCGAGCTTCTGTTCACAACAGTAACAGGGCGGAAGCATGTGCAATAAGTTGAAAAATGCGGTGTAATATTAAATGAACATGCAATGACAAAAGGTTTGTTAAACTACAGTCTGCAGATACAAGGTAATTGAAACTTGCCACTTAAAATTTAGACTTGGGCATGCATCGTGTTTTTGTTACTAAGGAAAGTAAAAACCACATGTGAAAATAAACATATCTTGTTCTGTCAGATGAAGAACTACAAAACTGCATTTTTAAATTATATTTGCACTGCTATGCCTGCAGCTGTAACCATGTTTTGAATTGAATTTATTTGCAAATTCTACAGCTTTTTTCTAACAATTATGATTTTTCTAAAGGAAACTTCACTTTACTTAGTTGTCTTTTTACTATACAACATTTTACTTGCATAAACACATAACTTTGGCCAGTAAACAAAACACATATTATAATTTTTTTTTCTTCGAATCATCACTTATTTTACTTCTTTCTATATTTAATTTTTCATACCCCAAGGTACAATGCTTTCATGGTTTTTTTGTCTATCATGGATATTAACCTGTCTAGAGGACTATTGAAGGATAGTTATTCATGTGCACCGGCACATATTGCATCTTGAACAGAAATATAGATTTGCATTAAATCTAAGAAACATACTGCAAAACTGATTGTAATAGTTAACACCAGCGTGGATCACCTGATCCACGGAGTGCCAGGTTAGATAGATTACGTGCTATAATTCACTTAAATTAGTCATACGCAACCATAAACAACATGCACCGATTTTTGGTTCTTAAATCAAAGCTTGCTATCAGCAATTCAGTTACAGCTAGTAGTAGCTACTGCGGGCAGTTCAAGCAGTGATGTTACACCTTTCCTGCCCACTTCCCAACGCAGTGCAGGTTGCTTCCACCTTTGTTTGCAAAGTCAGTTTGTTTATGGTTTGGTAATTATGTTTTAATGCTTTTTCTCTTTAATGAGCATCCTTCCACTGTATTACGATTCACGTTACATGTTCTGCTCTTACATTCTTATATACCAGCCAGTAATAAAACAGTGGTTCTCAACTCCAATCCTAAAAACACATGGTCACACTGGCTCTTCATGGGTCAGGTTCCTCACCCCTGTCATACACAATGCTTTGGAGATAGTTCATATATATTAATATCAAAAATGGCGTTTAATTCAAATATACAATTTTGATTTCTAAGATGTGCTTAAATTAAAGTATAATTAAAAACTGACAATACATGCATTTGGCATCGTGACAGGTAAGGCAGGGACAGATCTGCACTGCAAACACCCAGAGGGCCAGTATTTATTTCAGGAAAGTGTATAGAGAGCAGATGACAAGGAGGTTGTGGTTGGATGAGTTAGGAGGGGATAGTTCATTCCCCAAGCAGCTGGGCATGGTGCCTAGGCCACAGTCAAACAGTCGGGAGTCTCCTTGGGGTGGTCATTGTCTGGGCTGTCTGTTGACTGTAGAAGAGGAAGCACCAGCAGGTTCCTCAGAGATCATTCTCTGTCATTTCCTGCCCCCTCACTGATGTGATTAGTGGCCACCAGTGGCGTCCTGTTTGTAGCTGTATGGTCAGAACGTGGTTGCTGTCCAGGAGTGTGGTGCTGAATGTCACTGGCCATAGCTCAGTGGATTCCTCAGCATCACAGTATTGAATAGAATCGTAGTGAGTAGAATCAGTGAATGAATGCTTTACTCTTTAGCTTTACCATTTTGTTACTGCAAGCTGATAAAAGGAAGGTATCTACTACCCAAATCTGTTTTTAATACATTTTTTAATACATTATATCCAGTGCAGCCCAGACATATCCATAAATAATTTTAAGTTTGCAGTGCAGAAAGTTATTTTCCCTAATTAGAAGAACAACAGGATTTACATCAGCCAGTGTTCTCAAAACCTGCAGTGAGAGGATCATGACTAAGAAGCTGCCGCATGTCTCAAGTTCAAAATGACTGAAGGATGTCGTCTGATGTTGGCGCCAGCTGTGATCTCGCATCGCACAGACTTTGGAACGGTAGCCAACACCCAGCTAGAGAGAGACCCTTGACCTTTTATCTTCTGTCTCTGAGCTAAATTTAGTGCTTTCAAAAAAGATTACACCTCAGTAGCCAACTTCAAAGACCTGCAAGATCCACATAATGGTGTGGGTCCTTTGAAAAGCCAGAAAAAGCAGGCAGTTTTCCAATGAGAGAAAATACTTGTGTACATAGAGGGTTTTTTAAAAAATAAATAAATAAAAAAAACAAATAGTTTACCCCTCCCTCAGGTCATAGGAAAAAAATTCACTGTGTGCTGTGGTGTGTCAACAATGACTACTAATCACTTTCACTAATGACTAATCATGTTGTCATGCTTGAATTCTGACTTGCAGAGACTTCTTAAAGGCAAGGCTTCCAGAAGATGTTAATTTTTCAATAGTATCTTTAATTTTGGATGCTCAAAACTAACCACTCCTTTATTTAAAAAAAGACATGCCTGATAGTATGCCAGCATCTTGAAAAATGTCTGCTTGTTAGTTAGAATATGGGACCGTAACAATTTGGAGAGATGGATTTCCATGCTTTATATCAGTGTCTTACAGTACCTGCCACCATGTTTGTATCACCTCAATGCCTTTGTCCTGTTTTCTCTTAGGGATAATGTGTTCGCTGTGGTGATGATATTTCAACATATTTCATATTTCATCTCACGGTCGTAAGGGACTTATGATATAATGATTTATGGTCATTATAGATTTATTGAATGTGGTACTAATAAGCTTAACATTATACATTATGGATTTCATTTGTCCCTCGACAGAATGTTTGTAAGGCATTTAACACCCTGTATAAAGGGCAACACATAACAGGATGTCAAAGGCCTAAGTAGTGTGACAGACAGCCTCTCTTTAACTCTTCCGGAAAGCATATTGATGTGTTTCTGTCATCATCTGTTCATCTTCTTGTTTTAATCACATATACAGTACATGACATCTTAAAGGATGATGGATTAGAAAGAGATAATGATGGCGGTGATAAAAATGATGATGATGATGATGACGACGAATATCATAATAGCTAACTATGATAGTTTCATGATCTTGTAATTCAGAAATACTGATAACACATTTCAACCAAGGAGACCTCAATAGATAGTTGACGCGAGTGTTTCTTTGATTAAACAATTTAAATGAATATGAGAACAGTAATTTGGCGAAGCCTGTCTCTTGGTCGTTGGTTCCATCAACTCTGAAGCCGACAGATCTGGCTGGGCGACCAGGCAGGAGGCGAAGGAGCCGACCCCGGACCAGGACGGGGAGCCGAAGGTGGTGGAGGGGAGGAGGCAGGAGAACCGGATAGCTGTAACGGCAAAGAAGTGGGTTAGACTCATTATAAAGAACCTGGATCGATGTGATTAGATGCTCTTGCATTCCATAGGTCCCCTTGTTTGAATTTTCGTATTCACTTTCATTTCAATGAGATATCAAAAAGCCGAATTTCTTATCTAATTTCTTAAGTTCTTGCAGCAATACAGTAGCATACTTTTTTGGCCCCAGTCCTATACCCCTGGAACATTTTTTTTTCCTTTCTTGGCTGTATTGTTCCCGGAAAATAAAAATCTGACTACAGGTTATGCAGCGAGCTTTGTTTGTGTTCCATGAGAAGGCCATATTCAGTGATAGATCTCCTGCCAGACAACTGAGCAGGTTTACTGAAACAGACCAGGAGGATATTAAATCCTTTAGCTGTTGATGGAAAGTCAGAATAACTATGAATCATCACTGCTGGAGATTGTTCCAGAGAATTCTGGTCACTGACCTATGGCTGAGTGCGCTCTTAAAAAGAAACCTTCTAAAATTCATTGTACATAGAAAACAAAACAACAGTGATAACGCATCCCCACAAATAAGGATAAGCTATCTCTGGTGAAACATAAAATAAAATAGAGAAGGAAGGAATAAAGGCATAGAAAGTAAAACTTGAATGTTGTACGTTGACTAATGCAGCACCTCTGCAAGACCGACCATTGACTCCAGATATTTTCACCACACTTTTGGTAACTACATCTGAAGCAGCTGGTTATTTACTCTGGAACTTAGATGTGAAATCCCGTTTGACAATTCAGATCCATTTCATAAGGTATCCAACACTGCTTTCTTTCAATTGGAAGGTACATGCTAATTTGACAGCACTTTGAATCTCCCTCAAAATGGCATTTTTTGCAGCCTTTTTTATATATATATTTTCTTTTCTTAATTGGATACAGCAGCAGTAGCAAAAAACATTCTTTTCACGCACTTCGTTTGCACTTGAAATTTTATCACCTTCATAGGAAGGACATTCATTATACAGTCGAAAAACAGTTGGCTTTCTGAATTAGTCAAAGCAATGTAAGCTGGTAAGTACAAATACGAACAAGTTCAAAGCGTGTGGATAGAAGCACAATATTTAATACACTTTACAAAACCATCCACCCATCTGCTTTCCATGACCACTTGTTCTATTTAGGGTCAGTCTGGACCCTATCCCAGGAGCTACAGCTACAAGGCAGGGAATAACCCAGGATGGGGTGCCAATCCATCATAGAGCACTCACAGTATTCACAGCTTTGGCAACTCCAATTAATTTCAGCATGTTTTTGGACTGGGGCAGGAGGCTTCTGAAGGAAACCCAATAATGATTTGGGGAAAAACATGCAAATTTCACACATGTAGCGCCAAGGCAGTGATTGAAACCTTGGTCCCAGAGGCGTAAGGCGACATCGTGGACCGCTGTGCCAGCATGCCAGCCCCTTAACAAACTCATCCACGATAAAAAACAATTTACAAATTATGTCCTCCTCAGGTTGCTCATGCTGTAATATCAGTGTTAAATTTTATGGCATAAAAAATTTAAATATGTGCATTTACACAAAACACAGTTCATATTAGTTGGAAAAAATGACCATTGTTAATGCTCAGAAATGTGCAAACCACCTGTCCTTAACAAGTCAAGACCAGATATGCATGAACCATATTACTGGCCCCTATTGTATATCCTCCAATCAGCTAATATCCCACAGTCACGTGCACCTGCAAACTGGAAACCAATGGCTACAAATTAATATAAATTCTATCGTAAAATGTCTATAATCTTTATAAAATTTTATAGAATAAATTTCACACAATATAATAACCAGAGTATACTAATACTGTAATATGATTAAAATACTATCAAACGATTATTCAAAAGAAATTGCAGACCACAACAGTGCTATATAGCTTGTAAGCTGACGTTTTTATTTATTTATTTTACATTTTATTGTTTTTCTGCAGAGAGAAATTTCTCAATTTCTGTGAGAAAATGACATCCTGACTTCTCCAGAGGAGATTACAGGGTGGCCGTTTATGAGATGATTATAGAACACCAGTGTGCTAATGAAAAGCACAGAGAGACAATGAAAAGGTAATTATGGAGACTGGGGCTGTGTCATAAACAAGTTATGTCATTGTTAACATCACCATGGGAGGGAGGAGGGATGCAGAAGTGAAATTTGAGAATAGGGCCTGAAAACTGGCTTGGGATCTTTTCCAGTGGTGTGGAACAAAAAAATCTGCTAATTTAATTTTAGAGATATGTTACCTGGGAGACTAAAGCTTTGAGGAACAGCAGTGGCACAGCAAGCATATGACAACATTCCAGACCCACTCAAAAGAAACACAGATTACCACTGTATGGAGACATTTGAAAATGAGCTATATTTGCACTACAGAAAGTCCAAGTTACACATGTGTACCACAGTGGTGTAATTTCCATAATTAAATCTGTATTTGTTAATTTACTCCTTCACTGAAAAAAGATGTGTAAACATATAAAATAAATATTTTTGAGAAAAAATATGTATAAGCCAGCAACAGTGCAACAATAATCTTATTACCAATCTAGTCTAAATTAAAGAAATTGACCATTGAGCCCACAACAGAGATAAAAAAACAATGAAAATCTATTACCTGGATTCCTTAACTGCAGTTTTATTGTATTGTATTGTATTGTATTGTATTCAGTGTTTTGTATTGTATTTAATGTGTCATATTCATTGTGAATATGAGTTCAGGAACAGTCTGGGTCTAAGACTCAGTATGAATATCTTATGTCCCCAAAAAAAAGGTTTTGTCAATGGAATCAATACTTTTTCTAACTAAAATTTAAGAAGTAATTCATAGCCAGGTCCTCTTTTCAACAGGGCATACTTTCACACTAATTAGTTAGCCCTCTATATAGTAATCTAATTTAAGACATTTCAGATTGAGTGGAACTTGTCTTTTACTATAGTATTTTTGAAAAAAAGAGTTTTTTTTGGTGCAAAATCATTTACTTAGGAAGGATCAATATAGACTATAAGTCCCAATTGCAGAGGGGGCTGTAGCATCGAGGTACCGTTGGTAGTACCCACTCTATTTTTGCAATCAAACTATGAAACAAGTAACTCTGAAATCATTGCTAAACATCTTTACTCTTCTTTGGATAAACCCACCACTGTGATATTTTTTACGATGTATTTCAATGTTGTAAACAGTGACACCTAGAGGCTAGATGGAATGGGATGGAATGAGCAGTATGAGAGGCGGCAGGGAGAAGGGAATCAGCTAGTGGCAGGTAAATGGAATAAATTGGCTGTATTACAAAATACACTGAAACCTTTTATTTTACAGCTCATTTTTTTCCAAAGCAAGAAAGCATAAAAAAGTTGGCAAACTGTATAAGAACATGATGCAATGGGTTGTGTATCTTCATACCTCCTCAGTTGTTGTAGTCATGAGCCACCACTGCCTGGTAGCCCTCATGGATTCAGCAGAAGTTAGAATATATCACAGCTCTAATATTATTTTTATTCGGTTGTTCTGAAAAAGGGTAAATACAGGTTTATTCTGTCATATTTACACCATTTTGATAGGCACTCACTTATGAAATCGGTCCCAAAATGTCATACCCAGTTTTTATAAAGGTCTTTTGATTTGAATAACTTTCATAGCCTCCTTTTACTTTTTTGACCAATGAGCTGTTTTCAACCACTGGTCTGTGAACCACTGCACACAGCATGGAGCCTGAAAAGTCCAGCAGAATTATAGATCCATTCATCCATACATTTTCCATACCCACCTGTCCAATGCAGGGTCACAGAGGTCTGGAGCTTATACCAGAAGCAATGGGCGCAAAGCAGGGAATAACCCAGGATGGGGTAACTCACACCATTCACACCTAAACACAATTGGACAGTTCCATTCACCTTAGCATGTTTTTGGACTGTGGCAGAAAATGCCGACAGTTTGCTAAGTCGGTGCCCCGTGCAAAGACAGGCTCACTGGCACTGCTTATCTCACTTCACACAAACTATGCTTCTATGTTTAAGCTTATTGAACTGCTGTCAACAGACAAGATCAATTAGGGATCATACCAAAATGACTGATGAGCAACAGGTGTTTGGGGGAGTCAGTTATGGTCTGGATTCTAAGCGTCATTCCCATGCATGCCTGTGATATCGCACATTTCAATCCCAAGAAAAAGAGTGGAGGTAAAAAAAGAAGTGCTATGAGTTTCATGAGCTTGTCAAGGGTATTATTCCCTGTCTATAAAAAAAATTGCAATACAAACAGATTTGACGGTCAGTTTCCTGAGGAAGTCAGCTCGAATATTTCCACCCTAAAGGCCCACATCCGTTCCTGAAATAAAATACCTAACATCCCCCGATACAGTAAAACGGCAAAACGACAAAAGAGAGAAAATGACTTTTAACCAGGGAAATCAGCAAGTGAAAACAGATGCTGTACTGTGAAAACCATGGGTTGAATTGAGACTTTGCAATCATTCCTCTGAATGCAATCCTCTGAAGAAGGATGCAGTCTTGGGAACTGCTGTGTTGATAACAGTTGAATGGGATACGGTGTGGATACATGCCTGGGTCTATCCTTCTGCTGCTCTGTTCTGCATATGGGTACCAGTGATTCTGCCATGCGAGGACCCAACTGTTAAGGAGGAATTACTGAAAGGCGGGAAACCAGTATTTGTGTTCTGACATCCCCAATCAGAGCTTTGCATTTACTAATGTGCTAATGGGGAGTCAGAGGTGGAGGTATCTAAGAATGTACCATGACCCAGACAGTAGGTGAGTGAAGTTTTCAATTGGACCGTCATGTCTGTGTTAAAATGGAACAATATGTCTCTGTTTATTCTTGAAAAAAAAAAATCCTCATTTTCCTCCTCAAACAATCAAAGAATCAAAGGCAGAGGGGTCAGCGCTTTCAGGCAATCACGCACGGCGGTCAGAGGAGATTAATGTGTGTCTCTCTGCAGAGGCAGAGCAGGACAGGGTGACTCATAGGCCCAGCTCTGACATACACAACACAGTTTTTTTTTGGGTAGTTAATGTAATTTTATGTAGTTCTACGTATGAATATGTAATAAAAAGCTACTGACACTTTTTACTGTTTCATATGTGGTGAGGCGACAGAGCTTGCAGTACATATACAACTTTCAAGAATCAACCTAGAATGCTGTAGTGGATGTCATGTCAGCTTTTATTGAACCAGCAAACAATTCCAGTATGAAATCCTTTAGGGGGAACATAAATCAGCCTTAACCAATAATAAATCTTTGCATCTGGATACACATGACTCTTTATGTTACTTGATTATGCTGCATCCTTACCAGCAGCAGGTCATTCGCACTAATCAGGTAGGCAAACACGGAGAAATCCAGTGAAAGGAACCAGAGTAATTACACTACAGCAGACTTTAAAATCCCATAATAATATGCTGCCCACCAATTAAATTGCATTAAACAATCCCTTCAGACACGTTAAACACATAGCCTTTGCACGTTGTTTCTCCCATCCCAGACCAATTACACCTGCCATAGCTTACATACCAAATCAGCCCTGAAACATAAATCATAAAAGCACATACAAGAGAAAGCATATGTAATAAAATCAGATGCAAACAGCAACCCTCAATCCTTCTGTAATGTGGGTATCATACAAGGATACTGATAAAGAGATTTTCATCATTCAGTCACAAAATTTTCACACACTGATTTTATTGCACAGTAGGTGTTCGACCGGCTTCTGTTACGTTAATATGAAACACAATCTTACAAGATATCTAACTATTCTAAGAGTAACATAATGATGAGCGAGGATCTGATTGCAAAAGCTTAAGGTTTATTTTCAACGTCGGAGTCCAGAAATGGAATTCTGAAACAGTGGCAGTAAGTCATACAGCAGGCAAGCGCGACACAAAGCCGAATCCAAATAATAACCCAAAATCCACAGTCAAAATACAAGCAATGCATTGCAGGTCAAATAGCTCATATTTGGTACAATGAGTTATTCGTCTGACAGGGGACTTCCACATCCTGCCACAAAAAAACGTAGAATTAAACGTTATTGTCATGTTAGCAAAGACAAAAAGAAAGATATTTCATATATCAAACTGCAGAAGCATTAGAAGAATAGACACCACTTTGGTAATCGTAGTTGTAAATGGTTAATTATTAATCATATTTAATTATCATTTACCCGAGGACCAAGCCACATCCTTAAATACCCCTAATACCACCTAATTACTCTAGCTAACTCCACTTTCCCAGTCACTTAAGGAACAAAAGAGGGGGTGGTTTGGTATAACAATGGGGGCAAGTGGAAGACTGTCGCTTACATTTAATCACTTACACTGTGTCCCTAACCTGACCAAACCCTGAATCGGACCCCTGATTGTTGCTCCTGACCATTATTTTTGTGCTCTGTAGCTTGATGTCCAGTTAACCTTCTAAAAGGCATCCATTAATTCCAACTTCATTGCCTGTGTGCTTTTGTGCTTGGGCCTGGCAATAACCACTAACACAAACTGATGTAGCCTGATAAATCCCAACAATTCTGCTGATGCTTATCTATGATGGTGCTTTTATGCCCAACTTATCTTCCAAAGAGTGAAATCATCAATGATACTTCTTGTGGCCTACATACTTATAGAAGCTGAATTATGGTAGCTATGCGTGTATTTGACTTCACATTCGTCTTTGTCTCTGTCTGTGTGGGTCAGGGTATGTTTACATCTGTGCATATTTCTGTATAGATAGGTCTACACAAAGCAGCAAAAGAGTTTTGTGTATGTGTTTGTGTACTGATGTGAGTATATATACGGGAAGTGCATGGGATATCAGAGTTAGTGCTATGAGTCACCCTGTCCTGCTCTGCGTGTGCGCAGAAGGACACACTAATCTGCCCTGAAAAGGCTGACCCCTCTGCCTTTGATTCAAGGAGGGGAATGAGGAATTTCTATAGAATAAACAGTTCTATACAATAAACACTCACATCAAACACACTGTTTCATTACTGGCAATTTTATGCAATTCAAAAACTCCTATTTCCAGGGTCATGCCACATCTCTTGGATTCCTCCACCTCTGACTCCCCACTAGTAAGTTACTGTAGTACTGTAGATGGACAGCTCTCACTGAGGATTGTTGGAACTTCTGGGACAGGGATACAGCAGCTTACACCCGGTTCCTGACCATCAAATCTGTTTTCGGTGCCATCATTTTAGGAAACGGGGGCAGCGAGAACATTACATCTGACATCCTCATGAAACTCATACCTCAGCCGATTTTTTTTTTTTTTTCCTTTCCTTTGCTTAGGATTGAAATACATCAGTTATAGGCATGTATGAGAAAGACACCTGATCCCCCTCAAACTTTTTGACGTAAACCATACAGTATTACACTCTACCATACCTTTCACCTGGATTCATCTAGTCAGAATATATCAAGGAAATACAATCCCGAATGTTTCGTACTGACATAGATTCATCTTTCCTAACTGCATATCCTGAAGCCTAAACATGGAGGTAAAGGATCTGAGGCAGGGGACAGGATGCCAGTCCTTCTCTTTGCCAAATATTTTAACGAGTATCACATTTTAAGGTGTATGATATCACTTTGCCTTTCAGGACTGTGCTTGATATCATTGCATGTTGTTCCAGCTGCTTCCTTCCTTCTGTGTAATTGTTAGTGAATGAAAAGGAAACACCTCAATGATCATTTGGCCGCCAGCAGATTCCCTCCCAGCCCCCACATACTCGCACCCATTTCTGGTGCTGTTGGAATTCCTAATTTGAGAAATAAATGAAGGAATTGTTTCTTTTTGCAATTATTCGCTGACAATCATTCATAAGTATCACTGTCAAAAGCTTAGCTACAGTTGGTAGCAAACAAGGCTGATGTCAAACATAGTGATTGGAGCATAAGGTGACAATGATATATGAATGAATTACTGTAATGTCAAATGATTATTATACATTGATTTGGGCATCATTTTTTTAAGAAAACTGATATAAAAGTTTATGTTATATCTATCAGGAATCAGGTTTCATTACCAGGGACCCAGCATTTCTGAATATTAATTTTAATTAATTAAAGTGTTTCAAAAAAATGAATGTTTGACATTAGCTGCAGCCCTAGTTGCATGAAAGGCTCAGTTTCTGGTCACAAGCCATAATTGTGCACCGCAGAATGTCCATAGTCTTTATCATTATATAATTTATGTGAGTTTTCTCTTAATAACCCACCTCAATACCAGTCAAACATAAGGGAGTCCCTCCAGGATCACAGGAATTAACGTAAAATCAAGCAATCTGTGCAATATATGCAAGACATTGCAATTTTTCAAATGTTCTGCTGCTTTTTCACAAACAGATCATTACACCTGTGATGCAATTGCAGTGAGTCTTGTGTGTTTTTGCTAGGCTCCTTTGCAGGGAAGATGAGCACAACTAACACATCTTGCTTACTAAAAAGCTGAGGGATTGTAAAGTTGTTAAATTGAGGCATTATATAGAATACAGATGAACATAGTCTACATAAAAGAATCAGTGGGCACACTGGAAATGAAACTGCAGTACATGTTTCTGTTTTGTATATGACTGTTCCAGAGGTTGGAGAAACTCACAGCCTCACAGATGTGGATGTCACCCAGCCATTAATAGTACAAACACAGAGTCTTGTCTCTGGGCAAAATACAGTGACTGTACGAGAGTGACAGGAAACCAGGGGCCTCATTGATCAAAGTTTGTGTGAATTTCATTGTGAAAAATGTGAATGCATGAAAAGAAAAAAAATGTGTTCATAAAAGAATTTGGATTTCTCAGACCTGAGGTTTCCCCTAGAAAAATCAGAAGCACCTTATAAAAATGTGTACGCACACAAGACTGACATCCTCCCCAGCTGCTGCCCGCAAATCACCATAAATTGTTAATGCTAATGAACTTCAAGCTTATGTAATATGCAAATCAAGCCATTATGGTGGCAAAAATAAAAATAAAAAATGACAGCGACTGTAAATAAAAAACTGGCACTGTAATGATTGGACTGGAAAGAATCACTGGTTAAAGAATGCAAGCGCACTTATTAAATTACTGGCCCAGGGGAAATGGAACTATTAGTCATTATGACATGGGGCAATAAGAAATTGGGAACTTGTAGCGATTGGTGGAGTGATGAGTATGGGAGTTTTAAAAAGAGACTATGGCAATTTTTTTTGCATTGTTTTTCCTGGGCTTGTGAAATTGCTGGAATTGCTCTTGTTGTGAGTACAGGCGGATGTGGTAATCCCAGTCGATCTGTGTGGATTATACACAGCAGCGACCAGCAATCTAGTGCAACTTTTAGCTGTTTGATCGTGAGCTAATTGCACCTACCTGTTCTGCCTGACTCAATAAACTTGGGTGTAGCCTGTGCAACATCTGCAGTGGCTGCAGCTGGAAGGTCCTCGCCCAATCAAAACATCATTGCCATGTCGGCCTGCTCTGTTTTTGAGTCTTAACCCAGACATTGGCTAAGCATAATTTGAAAGTACCTCCCCCTCCTATATATATATATATATATATACACATACACACAGTGCTCAGCATAAATGAGTACACCCCCTTTGAAAAGTACAAATGTAATCAGTAGCTCAATGAACAAAAGAATAACTTCCAAAATTTTCACAAGGCTGAGTTTTATTGAACACTTGTTTAACTCCATAACATGAAATTAAGGTTAATAATATAACTTAGATCACAAAATCTTCAGTTTTACTCAAATTGGTTGAAGCAAAAATGAATACACCCCGCAACAAAAAGTACTACATCTAGTATTTTGTATGACCGCCGTGATTTTTAAGGACAGCACCAAGTCTTCTAGGCATGGAATGAACAAGTTGGCGACATATTGCAACATCTATCTTTTTCCATCCTTCAAGAATAACCTGTTTCAGAGCCTGGATGGAGAGTGATGCTCAACTTGTCGCTTCAGAATTCCCCACAGGTGTTCGATTGGGTTCAGATCAGGAGACATACTTGGCCATTCAATCACCTTCACCCTGTTCTTCAGAAATGCAACAGTAGCTTTAGATGTGTGTTTTGGATCATTGTCGTGTTGGAAAAGTGCACGACGACCAAGTGCATGGAGAGATGGCAGCATCTTCTCCTTCAGTATAGAGCAGTACATTGTTGAGTTCATGATACCATCAATGAAATGCAGCTCCCCAACACCAGCAGCACTCATGCAGCCCCACATAAGGACACTGCCACCACCATGCTTCACTGTAGGCACCATGCATTTTTCTTTGAAATCCTCACCTTTACGACGCCATACAGTTTTGAAACAAGTAGTTCCAAAAACAGGGATTTTTGTCTCATCACTCCAGAGTATAGAGTCCCAGTAGTCTTCATCTTTTTCCGCATGGGCCCTAGCAAATTCTAGGCGTGCTTTTTTGTGCATGGGCTTTAGGAGAGGCTTCCTTCGTGGACGATACCCATGCATGCCATTCCTCTGCAGTGTGCGCCGTATGGTGTCACGGGAAACGGTCACTCCAGTTTGGCTTTCTACTACTTTAGCTAACTGCAGTGAACTTGCATGGCGATTTTCTTCAACCCTTCTCATCAGCAGACGCTCCTCTCGAGATGTTAACTTCCGTGGACGGCCTGGACGTCGCTGTAAGATCGTTGCACTTCCATCTTTCTTAAATTTTTGGATCACTTTTGCTACAGTATTTTGACTGATAGGTAAAGCTTTGCTGATCTTCTTGTAGCCCTCACCTTTTTTGTGTAAAGAAATGATTGCCTTTCTCAGATTTTGTGACATTTCTCTTCCATGTGGAGCCATTGCTGACAGCATGAAATGGGAAGGGCTTTTCTTTGTTAAGTAATGCCCTTTTATAGTCACCTGTCTGCTGGACACCTCTTAAATGAATCATTAGACTCACCTGTGGTTGAATGCCTGTTAATTAGAATTTTGTAGTCTTAAGTGTGGCTTTTCTCCTAAGACTATAATTGGGGTGTACTCATTTTTGCAACATGGGCTTGAGTGAATTTGTTAGGAAAATCACTTTTTTGTGTGTGCAAATCAACAAATCTTGTTTGCAATCAATGGCCCACATTTGTGAGAGTATTTTGTAATATAGTATCTCATAGAAAATGTTGATTCTGAAAGGAAACTAAAGGTTTTCTGACAAATGTAGTGGGGTGTACTCATTTATGCTGAGCACTGTATATATATATATACTGTAGAGAGAGAGAGAGACACACACACACCTGGGTGCTGTGAGTGCTTATAACTTTGCATTTGAGATTTAAAGATTTTGAGAACAAATTAAGTGAATATAACATCATTAACCAAGCACATAATTTTATGTGATTAAGCCTTTAAATAAAACTCAGACATTCACTGTTGTTAATTTTTTTACAACCAGTTACTTTAATGGAATTAAGGAATGTGTAGTTAAAAATGCAAGATGTGCACAGACATTATGCAAGAGGGTTAAGAGAACATAACATTCACAATGAGAAAGGCTAAGAGTGGCAACTGTAAGGTGTCAGTACTGTACTATACACTCCAGGGCCAACATTCTTTCCCATATCAGTTTCTACACATGCATCACAATTAATTTCAGAGAGTTGCAGTCTACAGTACATGACAGGTAGCCAGTTAAATATTTTCAGGCTGGCAGTCAACTGTATTGTTCGCATTGCCATTGTTGACTGTAACAAGGGCCACGGGTACATTCACAAACTCTGCCTCATTATCATCCTGAATGAAAATATAGACCTCCCGCTGACCACAATATGAACCAACACACAATCAAACACTGGAGGTTTAAAGTCTAAAAGGCGTGTTAACACTTCATAATTAACCTCACATGTTCCCCAAAATACAGTGCAATCTTCTTTCAATATCACAGGGAGTGCATAGTGAACAGGAGTGCTGACTGCTCTAGAGTTCCACCTCCTCTAAAATGTCATGAATTTTTTTTCAAATATGTACTATTACATAGAGCACACTAAAACGTGTAATTTAAATGTAATTTTTTACTGTGTAAATTACAGCCCCATTCTCCTAGTACTGTAGGTGGTAGCCTTCTGGACCTAAGCTGAATCTTTAAAGTAGCAACAACCAGTCTGTGGTCAGAATTCAAAAACTGGGCACTTCTGTAGACCCTGCACTTCTATAAGATCCTCCAGTATCTGCCCACAAGGATGTGGTTCACCTCCTTCACTGCACCACCGCTATTGGAGTACCAAGTTCATCGATGTGGCTCTGGCCGTCGGAACCAGGATCCAGCGACCCACAGCCGCTGAACTTTCGCAAAGTCGAGGAACATGCAGCCACTCTCATCCTGGTCTCCAGACCCAGGGGGACCGACACAACACTCATAGCCAGCCCAGTCAGTGCCAGTGGTCACACTGAAGTCACCCATGACCAGTAGAGTGCCACCTTATGGGCGCCCATTGACCACCAAGTGAAGTTGCGAGTAAAATGTCTCCCTCAACGAGACATCACTCACCGTGGTCAGAGCATACACTGAGACAACAGACAAGACACCCAAGGAGTGACATAGGCTGAGCCTCATAATATGCTCATTGAAAGGAGCGATATCAGACACCATTGGGAGGAGCTGATTCACCACAGCAACAGCTACTCCATGAATATGGGAGCCATCAGAGCGACCAGAGCTAAAGAAGGTGTATTCAGGGAAGGAGGGATATGTAAGAGAAGGGAGTTTCTCAGAGCTCCAAGTTTGGCTGTGATAAATCTATAATGTAAGTACATAATGTAGTTTTTGAAAACTCCAGCATCTGTTTTTAAGCAAAAACAGCAAGCAGATTAAAACTGGCCAGATTTGTGGCCTGTACCATGAAGCGGGGTTACTGGTTTATCAGGGAAAATTGTCAGATTAAAGGTAGTCTGGGTAAAATGTAAGTGAACGAATATGAAGTCCATTCAAACTGTGGTACCTTAAATCCGACATTTTAAATGAACTTCATATTCATTGACTTACATTTTGCCCAGACTAACTTAAATCCGACAAGTTACCCCAATAAGCCAGCCTGATTTACCTTCTACTTGAATTAACATTAAATAATCAGTAGTGGGGGGCGGCATGGTGGTGCAGTGGTTAGCATTGTTGCCTCACACCTCTGGGACCCGGGTTCGAGTCTCTGCCTGGGTTACATGTGTGCGGAGTTTGCATGTTCTCCCCATGTCGTTGTGGGGTTTCTTCCGGGTACTTCGGTTTCCCCCCATAGTCCAAAAACATGCTGAGGCTAATTGGACTTGCTAAATTGCCCATAGGTGTGAACGGTGTGTGAGTGTGCCCTGCGATGGGCTGGCCCCCCATCTTGGGTTGTTCCCAGCCTCGTGCCCATTGCTTCCAGGATAGGCTCCGGACCCCCTGCGACCCAGTAGGATAAGTAGGTTGGAAAATGGATGGATGGATGTATTGCTTTATATTTGGGTCAAAATGACCCCGATTGGTTTAATCATATAAATACAACACAAATAAAGTTTGTCTGAAATTACTGAAAAGTAAGTGATACCAGAATCAAAAGATGGTAAATAAACTTTTAAGTATTAATGTGGATTGTACTTGGGATAAAACCTGCAAGATTTGCTGTATTAAAGTATATATTTTCATTTTACAAAATATGAAATTAATTGTAATTTAGCAAAAAATAGTAATGTATTTTTTTCTTTAGATGACATTAGTTACATTAGTTGCTAATAATGCTTTGAGAAGAAATAAGTTTCACTATTATTATTTTGCTATTATGATGCATGTTAAATATGATGGCAGGATACAGGTTAAACATATATTTCTATTTATGTTATATAATCCTTATATAATTATATGAAATACTCAAATGAATTTTGGATTGTAACATTTTCTTCTAAATGTATAATAAATGCAAATAGTTCCGTTTTTTTTTACATTTGGCTTTCTAAACACTGCAATATTACAGTTGGTCATGTGCATCACAGCATACAGACCTCCAGAGAGTGCAGTGAAAAATGCAATTAAAAGATCTTAGGTGGCAGAATGTGCTGAAGGGTCATTTATTTGCCACAATATTTTGCTGTATTTTGAGTATGTATCTCACCGAACTGTGCATAAACCCCACACCTAAATCGATGGAAGAAATAAGCTTAAGTGAGATGTACCCTAACTATGCATGGGGAAATCAGTCCTTTTATGCAAAGATATACTGAATCTGTTATATATGTCATGTATAATCACTTAGAATACACACACACTCATTCCCTCTCTACTGTCACCATTTGTCTGCCACACAGATCCCTATATCATTTTCTATCTGCTCTTCAATATCTTTTTTTTTCCTGAGCATATAGCCTGCTGCAACAGAGGGAAATGAGTCATCAGGTTTCGATGATTAATAAGTAATTACTATCAGACATCATCTATTTATAGCACTATTTAAAGCAGCAGGTATAAATTTTTTATGAATCCTAAATCTCAATAATCTTTACACAACATTTAACATCTTATCTGCCACTAATATACATTAAACAAAGTTTTCTGGATTAAGGACATTTTTGTCTACTTTAGATCCAATTAAGCCATGCATTTTAAGCAATATCCTCTAGAGATTCTACAGAGGTTTTCAATAATAGTACAATATAATTTCTCATTTTTCAAATATATAGTTTTTTAGTATTAGCACATGAAAGCAGAGTCTAAAGAATGTAGTTTTATTGAACACAAATCAGATATAAATCAGACCAAATTTTTATATTCATCTCAGGTTTTTCTTTGAAGTTCCCTTTAAATTGACGTAATGTCTGTGGACTATGGACTTTATCAAAAGCAGTGTATAGCATATATTAATAATTGAAAAAGCAACATTAGCTTTAGTTTGCTAAGAATGGGAATACCAACAGAGCACTCGACTGGAATTAATAATTATTTTGTTCTTGCCTATCTACACACACACACACACACACACACACACACACACACACACACACATAAAGTCGTGTAATTATATCTTTTGGGGGACCGCTCATTCATTTCTATGGGAAAAATGCTAATGCTAACTATGACAACCTTAACCCCTACCCACCCCTAACCATAGCCATAAGTAACCAAACCAAATGCAAGAGTTTTTTAGTTTTTTCATTGCACTCGTGGGTTTTTATAAAATAGAGTTTTCCCGTATGAGGACCATCTGCTACGGAACTAGGCGACCTGCTGCTTCCCTTGGTGTTTCGGTATTATGGAGTTCCAGAAAACATAGTATCTGACAGGAGGCCCCAGTTCCTGGCCAGGGTGTTTCACGCCCTCTGTTCCCATCTTACCGTGTACCTGAGTCTGTCCTCAGCTTACCACTCTCAGATGAACGCTCTCGCATAGAGGACAAATCAGGAGGTGGGGAAGATGCTGCATGTACTGTGGGCCTCCCTGCCCATGGAATGGTCCTGTTACCTGCCCTAGGTCGAATATGCCAGAAACTCCTCCAGCCCTCCGCTAACCTCTCTCCATTCCAGTGTGTGTTAGGCTATCAGCCTTCTCTTTTCCCATGGGATTCTCCACCTTCCGAGGTACCCTCAGTGGAGGACTGGTACCACTGCAGTCAACAGGTGTGGAGACGGGCTCACCACCACTTCCAGTGAGATACAGTGACCCAGAAAAGACAGGTGGATCGTGGACGGCATCCTGAACTGATATTCCATCCTGGCGACCGGGTCTGGTTGTCCACCCGGAATTTCCACCTGCCCATCGGCAATAAGTTGGGATCCAGGTTCACTGGTCCTTTCAGAATTCTTTTCAGGAGTGGCGCCATGACCTATCGACTCCAGCTGCCCCGGATCTATTGTATCTGCCCCTCCTTATATGTCTGAAGACATAGCTTAGTGCATCCCCCTGTTGACCTCCTGGACTCCAAGTGGCACCGAGGCCGACTACAATACCTGGTAGACTGGGAGGGATTTGACCCCACAGAACAAGCTTGCAGACAATCACGAAAAAGTAAACCCACTGATAGTTTTGCCACACAGTGATTGGTCTGTGTGATGGGCATCAATATGGACTTGGTCACCCTTTGCAGCTATAACAGCTGCCTCTCTTCTGGGAAGGATTTCAACAAATTTATGGAGTGTGTCCATTCAGCCAGAAGTGCATTTGTGAGATCATGTGAGTACATGACGACCTGGCTCACACTCTCCTTTCTGGTTCATCCCAGCAGTGTTCGGTGGGGTTGAGATCAGGGGTCTATGTGGGCCAGTCAAGTTCTTTCACACCAGACTCACCCAACCCTGTCTTTACGGATCTTGTTTTGTGCACTGTCTTGGTATGCTGAACATTAAGAGTTTCATTCACTGGAACTAAGGGATCTTGCCTAACCCCTGAAAAACAGCCGCAAACCATTATCCATCCTCCACCAAACTTTACGGTTAGCACACTGCAGGCAAGTAGGTAACGTTCTCCTGGCATTCATCAAAGCCAGACTCGTCCTTCAGACTGCCAGACAGAGAAGTGTGATTCATCATTCCACAGAACATATTTCCACTGCTCCACAGTCCAGTGGTGGCATGCCGTACGCCACTCCATCTGACGCTTGGCATTGCGCCTGGTGATGTGAAGTTTGCATGCAGCTGCTTGGCCATGGAAGCCCATTCCATGAAGCTCCTGCTGCACAGTTTTTGTGCTGGAGTTAATGCCAGAGGAAGTCTGGAACTCTGCAGTTACTGAGTCAATAGATTGATGGTGACTTTTACATACTGTACTATGCACCTCAGCATTAATGACCCTGCTATGGAACTTTACGTGGTCTCCCACTTCATGTCTGAGTTTCTCTTGTTCCTAAATGCTTCCACTTTGCAATAATGCCTCTTACAGTTAACCGTGGAATACCTACTGTAGCATGGAAGAAATTACACGATCTGACTTATTGCGAAGGTGGCATCCTGTGATAGTACCACGTTTGAATTCACTGAGCATACATATTTTTTATTATATAAACACATTATATATACATTATATAGACCTGACTGCAAGGCTAGTTGCTTGATTGTGTACACCTGTGACAATGGGTCTGAATGAAACACCTGAATTCAATGAATGTATGTACATAAAAATAGGATGACATCACTAAATCTCCAAGGACCTTGATGGCAAAGATAAAAGGCAACATTTGATCTGTTTGCTACTATTGAATGATGGAAAAGCCCATAGCTTTCTTATTCCGAATTTAAGAAAAAAATAGAGTAATATTACATTTATAATGTGGGAGTCATCTTGCTGTTTTATTGCACTTGGTTACTGAACTCTTATTCACAGAACATTCTAAGATACTTTGTTTCCCTCTTGAAAATGACAAGATGTGTAAATAGTGCAGTGTAATATACTGTAGTTTTTATTTAACCTAAAACTGTATAACTGCAGCAAGCTGAATACGAAGTGTGAATTATAGCATGGTCAAAGCTTTTAGTGGACTTCTGCTTACATACCTTTGCCTGAATTAGAACCAAATTGTTAACATTTCACAGTGTTTATCGACTGTGTCTGACTCTTAATTAGACAGTATCTTTGCTTCTTTGCAGGTTCCAGCATGGCTTAACAGAAAGAATCATACAACTAACTAATTGCTTTGAGACAATCTGTTGGTATATCGACTTCAGTACTTCATATAGCTTCTTGAAGTGGGATAATGAAACACAACCAGAAAATGTTCAACTAAGACATTTCAGGTTGGTAATTAGGTAGCTGGAAATTACCCCAGTACTGATAATTAGAAAAAAAGGTATTTTTTCTACAACTGAAAATCTGCCTTGCAAATTTGCAAGAAACCACCCAAGCAAAGATAAACCCCGTCTGCCTTGAGTCAGTGAGGTACCCCTTCCACCCCTGGGATGCAAGAAGTACATTTTATTAAACCTGCCAAGTCATGCACAAGTTTGCTTTAAAGAACTTCATGCATATATAAGTTTAAGAATCATAACATTTAAACACTTCCAAAATAAACACTTTCCAGATATGATGTGTCTGAATAACAACATATGAGATGCTTATTTGAAAATTGTAAAAATTAATATGTTAAATAAATTTAAAAATTGGAACTATAACATTGCAACAGTTACAATTAACTAAATCCCGTATTTTCTAATACTGAGTTTGGTTGTATACCTGTAGCAACAAACACTGCTATCGCCGATAGGTATTTTTCAGTTAGAATCTTCTGGTAAAAGTGCCTTAAATGGTTGCACATTATTATTTTTCAATACTGTATATTTAGTAGAATGAACCACATAAAAGCATTTCTGTTAATTGTTTCTTACATTGACATAATTTGTTTCAAACTCTTCTACAAAGAACTGCAGCAACTGTGTAATATTTTCACATGCATTTCATTTGTATTAAAGCATGGAGTTCGATTTGACCACCCTCTATTTTATCATCTGTAACCATTCATTGGTGAGCTTGCCCGAATGTTAGGATCGTCCTGCTCGAAAACCCATTTTCAATTTAGGTGTCACGGATCCGGGCGGGTTTGGACTGGGGACGAGGCGTGGTGCAGGCACAACTGGTGGACGACCCAGTTGCGGCTCAAAGGACAAACGTGGTTTATTAACTGAACTAAAAAACACTAACAAAACAAATGACCACATGGGGTCAAAAGTAAACAGAGATAAACAAGACTAATTACAAACAAGCAGGTAAGCAGAACATACATCGAACAGAATCATAACGTTCACAATCAACAAACCACTGGGGAACGGAACAGAAGCAGGGACTTAAATACTGAAACTAAAACTGGGTAACAAGACTAAGACAGGACAGGTGAGACTAATTAACAAAGACTGGGAAAACAGATCACAGGTGAAACTAATTAACTAAAACAAGAAACTCTAACTAGAATCTAAGAATGGGGAAAACTGACAGGTAAAAACACAGTCAAGAGCCAAAACCAAAACCGAATACAAATGAAAAACACAGGGACTAGAAATCTGGAACAAGTGAAACACAAGGGAACAAAATCTACCAAACTAGAAAAACAGAGGAGGCGGGATTCGGACATACGACAGGGGATCAAAAGGCTGACAGGAAACAGGGGAAACACAAAGACTGACAAGAGGGACAGGATGGCCAGCGACACCTGCTGGCCAAACGGGGAAGAGACACATAAGACAGGGGCTGACCCTGACAAGGTTTTATATGTAGGCTTCACAATCTGCTTCAGTATCTTCTTCAATATCTTTGCATTCAATCTTCGATGCACAACTGATTGTTTTAAAAAGAATAAAATGAAGCAAGCACTATATTACGCAGTTTCTAAAGACACCAAAGAGGATACGGTGAGTGAGTGAGTTTCCTTTTTCATTACTGCAGATTTTTAGAACGGTTGCAAGTGGACCATCTTCACGTGAAGCAGAGGTCCTCCTAAAAGCATGGAGTCTTTTAATCAAGCAAAGCAACGGCAGAATGAAATGTTCATTGAGGTAGAGTTGAAGCAGGAAATTACTGTATATTAGAATTTGATACATGACAATATAAACACAGAGTCCAGTCAGCAGGCGGTAACCATCCAGCACCAAGAATACCATCATTATTTCTAAAATGAAGGGAAATGGCTCAACTTAAAGATTTTTAATAAAAATTGGTATGTTCATTGTCTAAAGACATGCTTGTAGATCTCAGCATTTTCCTTAAGATCCCAAGAGAGAACATCATGAAAGACAGATTATCTAGTGGATCAGGGCATGGCTGAATTGAAGTATAACGGAATAGTCAAACCACTTACTGTGGCCATTTCCAGTATAGAGGAGGATGAAACAGTGACAGATAGTGAGGAGACTCCAATACCTCAGAGCCCTACAAACTTCTAACAGATGGAACCTGTTCACATTCTCTACAAAGGGGTGTAAAAAAGATCAATGTAGTACAGAAACCGACAAAGTTTTCTAAATTGTGTTCTTCCATCACCATATACATCATTGTATGAAAAGTAAAAGTAGAAAGCAATTTGCATTTTAAATTCCATCATAATAAATAAAAAATGTCTGAAGATGTTCGTTTTATGAAAAATCCTGTGTCACACTTTTCTATATATTCGTATCCAATCTGTCATTTATATAAATTTAATATTTAAGTTCATCTTAATTTGGCTTGAACTTTTCCATAATTTCAACAAATTTTTCATTCAGGTAAGTTCATGTTCTACCTTGTAACAATTCATGACAAAATTCCCAAAACAACTGATGCAATGAAATTTCACAGTGGTAATTACATATGTCACCTATTTTTTTAACATTTATTACATGTTTTGTAATTTATAAACTAAAAAGGGGCTTCAAAGGGGCAATTTTTACCATTGTTGACCCCCCCGGGTAACAACTACATCGTTGAATGAAACATTAGATTGACTTCTGACGTCTGAAATGACCCTTAACAAACAAAGTGAAATCAACACACCATATACAATATATTAATGCTGATCCCATAGCAGAAGAATGTCTTGCTAGGAGAATGAAACATAACTTTAAGCAAATTGCTTTGGCCTAATTGTAATTAGCTGTTTGAATTATCTGTTGCTTTTTTCTGTTGTTATCTACTAATGACATAGAATGAAACCATGTCACGGTATTATAGACGTACACTACTTTCTTAGCTACAGGAGAAGAGAACAGCAGAGACACGTTAAATATGTCTGCAAAACATCTGCAAAACAACTCATTGATTTTGAGCAAAAAGTGGAACATGGACTGTAATTTACATTGTAACTTAATTGAAATCTGTACAAACCCTTTTATTCTGAAAAAGAAAATAAAAACCTTTCCAAACGAAAATAAAACGAATACTTTGAATGATTATTCAAATTTCAAGGATGCTTAAAATGACTATGATGTGAATGGGAAAAGGCGCCTATATTTGGCAGTCTTTTGTCTTTGAAAGCCTATTGATCATTTTGGGAGTAACTTGCAAGGTCTGAAGGATCAGAGAGGAAATCAATAACAGGTCTACAAGGACACATTTTAATTACATTGCCATAGTCCCTAGTTGCAGTTTGTAGCACACAAAGCCAGGAAGGTGACATCTGCTAGACAAATGTCACCAGGATGGGCTCTAATCACAGGGAAGCATATATCAAAGCTTATCAACTGGTGCCACGTGGGACACGTGGTGTCATTTCCAGTTTACACAAACACCAGGCTAATTAGCACTCTGCTAATTTTAGATATCAAACTTATAATGTAAACCATAGAGGTGAAAGCCAGAAGAATCATTGATTTGTATCTTGTATCTTATTAATCTGCTTCGATATTGCTTGTTTTCAGGTTTACTTGATTTACATGCTATAATATTTTAAACTGCCATTAATTTATATTTAATCATAGATTTTTTTAAATAAATGAACATGGATTTTGGTGTAGGTGCTTTGTATAAATAATAAGAAGGCATTTTCAGTGGTTCGCTGGGTACTTTTTGATTATATACAGTAGTCTAAAGGGTATCTCTGCTGACCACTTTCCACAAAGAATTTCAGTGCTGCAGCACTTTAAATCAAAATGAATAGAAGCATGACTCAGTGGTACATTTCTGAAGTTTGAGATTCAGATGTATCTCAGAATTTTGAAGTTTATTTTTTGGGGGAAAAATGTTATGTATTTGATGTGGATATAGTCAGCTTTCCTTAGCAATATATATATACCTGAATGGGGGGAAAAGATCGAGCAGACCCAATTAAACATGTTTAAAGCAATTTCCTGTTAGAATTTGAACTCCAGGAAATAACATTGACTAAAGGCTCAAATTTATTTGCTTTGGAAATTACTGGAAGAACTGAGAACAATCAGGCCAGCATTTGTTTGCTAACTGAAAAAGCTCCGGGAAATGTTACTTCTCTGCACTACAAGTAATGCAAAGCACTACCACTAACCAACGGCCCTCAAATCCAATAAAATGGAAATTAGCACTGTAGTGCTTGACATTAGAGAAGAATATTGTTAATAGCTGACAATGAGAAATGCTCAAGCCAGCTTCAAATATTTTATTTATAAAATATTGCAAGTTTGTATTTTCCTTCCAGCTTCATATGGTATCAGGTATTACAGTATACAATGATCTCATTATATTGCCCACCCTCATACAGTTCACATTTGCAGTTTTTCGTAACAGTTCCCTTGAGTTTACCTCGTACAATTGCATTGTTTTTCACTCTAATAATCACAATCCAAGTGGAGAGTAACAGTTCAATGAAATAGGATCCAGAGTGACAACAACAACAGGTACAAAGCATGAGCCGAGAAGGACAAACACAGGTCAACAATGCTCTAAAATGATACATAACAAAATACAAATTTCAATCCATAATCATTACCTGAAGACAATTACATTTTCGATACAGTTTAGTGATGTCCATTATATACCACTTCGATTAAGAGATAGATGCAGGTATTTCTGTAATTCAGGTGAGGAGGCAGGGAGGTGGTTGGCTTGGGTTTGGTTGTTCGGAAGCTCTGATTGTGATAGATGACACTTTACTGTCATGTGATAGATGACACTTTACTGTTACTGTCACCATAATGCATTATAGCTACTTTGATAATACACAATAATGCAGTCATAAAGTATTATGAACACACTTTACTTATTTATAAAATGGCGTAACACATAGCGATGTTTATCATGCAGTATGAATGGTCTATGAAGCACTCATTTATAATGCACTATAGATACCTTCATAATGCATTATAATGGTCTCCACCCTGTGTCTTGCCTTTCAGGCCTGTTGTATTCCTCTTGTCCTGCTGCATGGTTCAATGGGTTGAGTGTGTGGCTTAGGGACTTTATTCCCATCAGTTGTGAGTTCAAGGATGGCTAATGATTTCTCTCTTTCTTTGTACTTTGAGATTCTGTTCCCAAGTGTTTTTCCTTTTGTTTCCTGTTCTAGGTTTGCCCTCCTTGTGTTCCGTTCTGGTTTTATGTTGTACTTTGTTTTCTTGCTTATTTCCCTAGTATTTCTCAATGTTTCCTTAGTTTCATGACTTTAGTTCCTTAATTCTTTGTTTATTAGTGTTACAGTAGCTGCTTCACCTGTGTCTTGTTGCCCTGTACCTTTGTTGATTGGTTGTTTTTGATGATTCACACCTGCCTTTTGTTATTCCTTGTTATCAGTGTATTTAAGTCCATGCCTTTGTTAATTTCTCCTTCTGGTCATTATTCATGTTCCTGTGTGCTAATTAGCTGTTCTGGTCACTCCTGGTGTTGCCTCCCCCCCATGAATATCCTTTTGATAGCTTGTAGTTTAGTTCTGGTCCATTCTTTTCCCCTGGACGTGTTAATTAAAAAGAAAAAATGCAAATTCAGGCGCAAAAACCCATAAACAGAAATGAAACAGAAAATTTTGCTGTGGTCCCAATTTTTTTCAGAGCTGTTTGTGCACATAAAGTATGGATCTGTCCTTGTGCTGTTTCATCAGTTGGTCGCTGTGTGGTTGCTACTGTATGCTGTAGCTGTTGTTGCCCTATTTGTTGCTGGTTTATTATTCTTGTTCCTGCGTTGCCTCCTGCCTTAGTTTTGTCATCTACCTGTTTTTTGGCCTGAATATGTGTTATATTAGGTAAACAGTTTCCAGTGCACACAAATATGTACAGATTCCTTGCAGATGATGCCATCTTCCTGACTAGTTACTAATGAATGTTGTGGTCTCTCAGATCAGTCATTGATTGATGCATACATTCAGAAATGTGTCTTTTGGGATGGGTTCCACTAACCCCCCATCCCCCCACCTCCCACAGACACGTCTTCAGAATGAGCATTTGGAAGATGGATGGATGAATGAATGGGTGGAAGGAAGGATGGACGGATAGCTGGATGGATATACAGTACAGTATGTACAGTATGAATTATCAGAGTAGACCAGAGCATCATGGTCACAGATCAGTAGGTAGTGCTGGAGCTGCAGCATCTCCATGCTTGTGGGTATTATTTCTGGTCCCATCTGCATACTGTACAGTATGTGGCTTCTTCCTGTGTTGGCACAGGTTACCTTAACTTAGTTTCTCCTGCATTCCACTGACTCTAAAGCTTCTTTTTAATTTGTCAGTGCCACTGGCGTTATTTTCTATTTCTACTGTTCAAAGCTCTCAAATTACAGTTTCAGTTGTGCTGTTAAACAGTCCCGGAGTAATCATCATTTTCATCAACCTGCATGTCATTTGAGTGTGATTCTCTCTTACAGAGAAGTAAAGCAGGTTTTAGACCAGAAAAAGTTGCCGACGCCAGAGAATGTGTTGTTTTATATTCAGATAGTTTTTGTTGGAATCTGTCTGTCATTAATAATATGACCTTTTCAGATTTCTATATATATTTATACCATTACTTTAAATACTAGTCCTGATCAGTAATTCCATTCCATGGATGTTAATTATTTTTCATTTACAGCATGGCAAAAGGTCCACTCATGAGAGCCATATTGCACTTCTATATGAATGTGTTCCAGTCCTCAATTTATTCAATAATTTACAACTGTCGCTTTTAATATGAATGAAAGCAAGGCTACGACAAAGCAGGCAACCCTTGAGATTACATAGCGAGCAAAAGTGAAAATAGGCTTTCCTACACAAAATTGCTTCCCTACACATTTTAATAAATCTGAGAAATATGATGATTCTTTAGACAACATCCAAAAAAGTCTACTGAGTAAAATAAGAAAGGCCAAACTCATCAATCCTGCAACCCTCAGCTTTTGACTTATCGTTCAGTGTCCCACTTCACAAGCAGATAGAAATGTGAAATGCTAATTAGCGGCAGCTATGCGCTTTCTAGCTAGCACTACTGTGATGTCAGCAGTACTGCAACACTTCTAGTGATGCGGTATTTATCCCCCTCTCCTCCAAGTGCTTTGTGTCTGAATTGTGCACTTGCCCCCAGTGTTTATATTACCTACAACAGTCCAAAAATATGTAGTTTAGGTGAGCTGTCTTTACAGTATATTGTCTATAATGTGCACACTGTGAGGGGAAGCGCTGCCCAGTGGGACACCAATGCATAGTAGTTGGAAGAAAGCCACACAACACAAGGAGAACGCAAACTCCTTGTACACACACACATAGCACTACATCAGCGGTCATAGCAGGAGGCTACTGCTCTCGAAGTTTGTTTGTGGCAAACATTATCGCCCAGTGGAAAGTTTGTGCTGAAGTTAGTCATTTGTGTTGAAATGCCTTCTTTTGTCACTCGTTAGCTCTCAGGAGCCTCACTGTATTTGGGCTTCATTACAACAGAAACAAACAAGTATCTATGGGTCCAATTACTGTCAAATGATCTGCTTTCGCCATCGACGTCTCTCTTTTTTTACTGAAGGCAGCAACATCTCGGCCATATGATCTGGTAAATAAGCTAGCTAATCAAAATACAAATAGAATGGGCATGTTAGCTGGGAAAAAAATCAATGAAAGAGTCAATGAAAAAGAAGCTAGACATTTAGCCCAGGGTGTGCTAAATGAAGAGCCTGTTTTATTTAGTTTTTAGTTGACATTGAAAGTGATAGGAATGGAATCAAGACAGACAGTTTTATGCAATATTGCTTTATTTCTGCTTGTGGATTGTATATAATCTGTCTTGGTACTGGTTTAACTTAGTGCTACCACAAGAAAAAATAGTGGATAATTGGACCCTGTAACAATTTGTGTCAGAGGCATGGATGGATAGCAAAAGAACCACAGCAGCTTCATATTCATGTTTGGTTTCATGTGAATGGTCTTAGTGCAATATGCAAAAATGGACTAACTCTTACTGCTGCATATGAAGCTGTCCTGCGTGGTGTCTTGTTAGTAGCAGAACATTCTACTCACTGCTCATGGAGCAGTATGTTCCCCCACTCTGGTCAATTTTCACTCCAATAAAATCGTTCATCGTTCGCTCCAAAAAAGTAAATTTGTTTTCAATTTTAGCTCAAAATAACTCAGCAGCCAAATCCACATTCAAGCAGAAATGATCTATTTCAAGACGTGAGTGGATGACGCTTAAGTTTTTGTCAAATATTTCGCTCCTTGCTCGCTCCCGCTCCAGGCAAAATCCTTTCACTCCCGCTCTGCTCACATGCTCTGATTAGTATTTATTTAAGTGCCTGCTCTTGTTCTGTTCCTCAGTGGTTTATTGTGGCTGTTTTCTTGTGTTGCTCTGTGATTACACTGTACAATTTTTTTGAAAAGTTTTTGCTGATTGTGACAGGTACCTGCATGGTGGGTGTGCATCACAGAAATCGACAGTTAACTGTTTACCAGCAATAATGAATTTAATCACGTTTACATTTCTCATATGTTATTAAGTTCAACATAATTAGAAGTGTTATGTTCTTGATTTTCGTTTGTATTCAATGTCAGGTGCATCACATTACAGTTTCCAACAGTAGTCAGCAGAAATTTTCGTACCTGGTGACAGCAAACAATATCCCTGCAGTCTCGAACCCAGCAATCCGGTTTTTGTTCTCAACAGACCCAAATCTCTGACCAGATCATTTAATTCTGACTGTGCTATGAGATCACCTGATGAGAGAGGAGGAGCTAAGGAGCATGCACTGATTACAGGGCGTTGCTGCACCCTTCACACCACAAACCTCTTCAGGGATGAGAACCTGAGTGCAGTCATATGGCAGGTGATACCTCAGCACCATGCTAGTCCAAATGTGTGTGAGGTTTTTTTCTAGTGGCTAGAGTGCCAATCCTGCCACAAAACTCCAAGTTTTTTGCTGTAAGGTGGAGGACTACTTTGCGGGGCTAGATTTAGATTAACATCATACCCAGGGTGAAACAATTGCAGGTTAAGGGCCTTGTGCAAGAGCAGACCGGCTCTAACCACAATAGAAGGAGCAGAGGGAGGCCCTGGTGCACAATGGAGCGAGAGTTTAAATATATTAGAGTGTGTAGTTTGACAAACAGATGCCTCATAGGTCTTCAACTGGCAACTTCATTAAATAGTAACCACAAAAGACCAGTCTCAACGTCAACAGTGAAGAGACATCCGGGATGCTGGCCGTCTAGCAAAATTGCAAAGAAAAAGCTGTATCTCAGAATAGCCAATAAAAAGAAAAGACTAAGATGGGCAAATGAACAGAGACAAAAGAAGACTGGAAAAAGTGCTATGGATAGACAAATCTAAGTTTGAGGTGTTCAGATCACAAAGAAAAAAAATTGTGAGACACAGATCAAATGAAAAGATGCTGGAGGAGTGTTTGACGACATCTGTCAAGCAGGTGGAGGCAATGTGATGGTCTGGGGCTGCTTTGCTGATGGTAAAGTGGCGCTTAATTGGAGCCAGTTTCGTCCTACAACAGGACAATGACCCAAACAGAGCTCCAAACTATGCAAGAACTGTTTAGGGAAGAAGCAGTCAGTTGGTACCTGTGTATAATGGAGCGGCCATCACAGTCGCCGAATCTCAACTCTATTGCTGAGCTGTTATGGGAGCAACTTGACTGAATGGTACGTAAGACGTGCCCATCAAGCCAATCCCACTTGTGGGAGATGTTTCTGGAAGCACCGGGTGAAATATTGTCAGATTACCTCAACAAACTGACATCTAGAATGCCCAAGGTCTGCAACACTATAATTGCTGCAAATGGAGGACTCTTTGATGAAAGCAAAGTTTGAAGAAAACAAGTATTATTTTAAAGATTACTTTTAACTTTGTCAATGACTATTTCCTCTTTATCTAGCCACATTTTAAAGTATTTTCATGAATGCTTTCATTGCTAAGTAACCGCAAAGCTCTGAATAGTAATGTACCTTAAAAGCTTTAATATACATTAATATCAAATCTTATATGATAAACAGTATAACTGATTAATCATATGTTAAGGCATGTCAGGATTTTACATGCTGCTTAAGAATGTCCTATGAATGCATCATGAAGATGTAGCCAATCTAAAGCGTTGCCAAAGATCTTAACTGTCAATGTACACAGCAGGTATAATACAATGGAACATGCAGCTCCTTGAATGATGCTTCCAAAAAACAGAGAGTAAAATATATAAAATATTAACAAATATAACACAACACCCATAATATTAATTATGTTAATGATATATTAAAATCATTAATCATTAGTAAGCATAATGAATATAGAATATCCATCCATCCATCCATCCATCCATTTTCCAAACCGCTTATCCTTCTGGGTCACGGTTTTATATATATATATATATATATATATATATATATATATATATATATTTAAAAATATAAAGAAAGACTAGAAAGGATATATATTAAAATCGATGACAAGGAACATCAACAGAATGGTGGGGTTGTCTCAGCGCTTGATTCAGTCTGGTAATGGCCGCGGGAAAGACGCTGTTTCTTAGGCTTGATATGTAGGTTTACATAGTGCTGTAGTGCAGTCCACAGTCGAGGGTGTAGTATACGTCTTCCAGGGTAGGTGGCTGGGTCCTTGTGATTTTCTGTGCATTGCTGATGGCTTCCTGCTGTGCTTGTTTGGCAGTAGAGGAGCAGTTGGTCACCACATCAAGATGCACTACATCAGAACTCTCTCAATTGACCAGCAGTAGCCTAAATGTCCCCAGTAAGTATAGTTATTGCTATGCTTCATTGATCAGGATGGTGAAGCTGGCATAAGAGCTCCTCTGAAATGTGAGTGACTAGGAATTTGAAGTTGGAAATGCTCCCCATCAAGTCACCATTGATGTAGGACTGGCTCAATCTCATCTCTATGTTTTCTGTAGTTGATCATGAGCTTCTCAGTTTTAATGCTATTGAGTGCCAATATGTTCTCTGAAGACCATTTGAATAGGTGCTGTGAGAGGACCCATCACTTTCAGAGGTCAGCATGATCACTGTTACAGTACTGTATGTCATGCACAGACTAAAGGATAGTGTTCAGGTTATGTGTGGATATACAGTCATGGGTGTAGAGGGTGTAGAGAAGAGGGTTCAGCACACAGCTTTGATGAACACCAGTGTTAAGCATCAGGGCCAAGAAGAGATGATATACTGTACAAGAGATCTTTATTGTCAACCTATCAACTTACATGTATGCATCTCCCTGAGCCCCATGATGCTACATTTACACATTTTACTAAACAGTATACTGTACTATGACATACTAATATGTTGACTAAATAATATACTTCACATACTACATTTACACATGGACTAGACCATGCGACATGATGAACAACATGAAGTGCAAAAGGGACACCAAGACAAGTTATAGCAGCATAAGATCTTGATAGAAAGAATTTAAGCTGAAGAAATGGTGTAGACAGTGCAGTGCAAGTATTCTGCCTTACAAAGGCAAAACACACTAATTGCCCTGACACTGAAACTGAGAATAAAGGATGTTGTCCTTTGGATTTAGTGTAAATTTTGCAGTTTCTGTAATTTGTTGAACTAAAAGGTTAGTTGAGCTAAGATATTTTGTCACAAGATAAACCAGAACCGAGGAAAGCAAATTTTGTTCATGACTCATTTTTGATAAAATATGCAGTTATGACGATTTGCCTTTGCTGTCTTCTGAGTTTTTGTTTTGTCCGTGTGCAGTTTGGCATGAAGTAGCAGTGGGAGGAGGTCGTCCGGTTGTGGGGGAGGGGGGGGGGGGCAGCACTTGTCCTTCTTCAGGTGCTGGGGGTGAGAGCCCTCGGGGTGCTGGTCCGGATGCTCCCAAGCCATCTGCTGCCAGATGGCAGGGGGATGAACAGTTCATGGGAGGGCTGGGAGGGGTCTGCAGCAATGGCGGATGAACAACCTACTGTTATGGCTGGGAGAGAAACTCCAGTGATCCTCTCAGCAATCTTCACGATCCACTGACTTTCGGTTGACGATATTGCAATTTTCCAGGAAGACTGGGTCACAGCTGCCGACGATGGTTTCTGTGGTTTCTCTGGAGAAGGTGGTGAGGATGGATGGAAGGGAGGAGGCCTGTTTTCTTCTGCAAGATATGGAGATCTTACTGGGCAAACCTGGTGACTGTTGTGGTGCTGAGTGTCCAGGTGAGGTCGTCTGTTATTTGTACTAAAAGGAACTTTTTGCTGCTGATGATTCCATTTACAGTATGCCCAGTAAAGTGTGAACAGTAGGATTCCTTCTGAAGCCAAAAATCAACTGATTTATTTTATTAACATTTCTTGACAAATTGTTGTGACACCAGTTCATCGGCCACTTGACCTCTTCTCTGAACTGGAACTCGTGGCTGTCCCACCACTGTTGTGTCGTCTGCAAACCTTAAATTCACCACTTCAGTTTAGTTCCAGCTCCCTAAGTGGATATGTATCTGAATTTTCTAAGATGGAATCAAGAGGCTGCAAGCATCCAATGGATGCATTTCACTATTTATCAATATAAGAGTAGAAAAGTACTTTGTGATAGCATTTTCAAAGATGTGTGAGGTCTTCATATTTCAGCATGCCTGTTGGGGGTCAAGACGAACCCTGGCACCTCATTCCACCTAAGAGCACTGCAAAAAAAACACCATTATTATTTATTTCTTCATTATCGCTAATTTATTTTGTTCTGTTGCAGGATGGTACAGAATGGAAAAGAGATCCATGAAGTTCTCTCAGTCAAGAATTTGGTGGGAATCCATCCAAAGGCTATTTCTGCATTGTTCATCCTACATCTCACTACTCACTTCTAAACATTTTGTGGTCACCTTTATATTACTTTATTTAACAAAGTATACACATAAATCTAACGTTAATTACTGTTACACACAAAATACATGAAATACTGGTAAAAATGTAAAACATATGGAGCTCTGGGAAGGGGTTACAGGTAGGGGTTAGAGTTAGGGGAATAAAAGTAGTTCAACATTCATCCCAGATAGCACATTGCTCCCTAATCAATAATCACCCCACATTCTGAATTTCAATGTACTTTTTTGTATGTTTATCCACAACCAAGAGGATGAGAAATTTCAAACACGACACAAATAATATAATTAAAATTTATAAGTTTGTAACATATGGGAAATGATTCTCTTTAAAGACATTTCTATTGCACATGACTGTTGAAAGAGATGGATGCTCTAGTACTGCATAACCACAGCATTACACAATGGATGTGAAACAGAAAAAGGAACAATTAGGGGTCTATTCTCCCATCAGGAGCTTAAACAGTTACACTGTTTCCTCCTCGGTGTGACGACACCCAAGGCATGCAACCCCAAAAAGAAGGTGCAGTCATGCAGGACGAATTATTAATTCATCAAGCAAGAAAATGGGGTTATGCCCTCAATGATTTTTGCAACAAGCAAAACATGGAACGTGGACCCTTTTATTTACATCGTGAACATAATTAAAATCGAGAGAAACCCTTTTATTTTGAAAATGGTAGCACAGTAGTAGAGAACTATATTTAGTCATTCTCACAAACATGAGGATCCATCACTAAGAATGAAATGATACAATGAAATGCAGTGTTTGAATTTCATGCAGAGCAACTGACGTTACCTTAACTTATTAGGGATTTTAAAATTATATGATTTGTAGCTTTGATTTAATGATCCTTCAAATATTTTGCCCAAATAAGCACTACAATGCAGTTTGATGGTGAAATAGCATAATACTCGCTAAAGTGTTTTTCAAACTTGCATGTCACACAGAACAGACAATCAGTCAGTATCATAAGATGTGTGTTCATTTCCCCAATTGTTTTGTATTGTAAATTATTTTACTTTTGCAACTGACAAGCAACAAGGTAGTGTGTAGTAACAAAGCGGCTTGATGCTCTCAGAAGAGTAGTATTTTTGCTATTTTGTGTTTCATGTTAGCAAATCCGAGTAGTCAGGGCATGAACATACTACATACTAGTGAAAGGTTTATTAAGAGATACAGTATTGATGCGAGGATCATTCCCCTGTTACACGGAATTCTTTACCACCAGAGATCTGTGCTTACCAGAGATACTTACCACCATGCTGCTGAGGAAGTGATGGAGGCAGCTCAGGGAAAGGAAGCAGAAGTGGGCTAAGAAAATAATCCTATGAGCAAAGCTAAGGGCAAACCCGCACAAACCAGCCCTGCTGATCCTCTTCCTTACGAATGCACTTGCCAGTAAGAATGGATGAAATGAGAGAGAGAGGATCTCTGCACAACATGCACAGCTGTGTGATATTATGGAGATTTGGCTGGACAGCATCGTTCCCAAAACGGCATTCGAGGTATTAGGCCACTTTGTTTATTGAGTACACAGGAATGCAGAGTCTGGTAAAAGAAATGATGGAGAAGTGTGTATTTATGTTAACAATAGTTGATGCACTGCCACAGACATTATTTGAAAACATACACAGCATACCAAACAGGGAATACCTGACTGTGAAATGCAGACTGTTCTTCTTATCAAGGCAGTTTACTGCCATCATAATCACTGATGTTTACATACCACGACATGCTAACGCTAAACTATCCTGAATGAAACTGCATGACGCTATTAATAGCCAGCTTATTCCTTACCCAGAGGGAGCTGTGATTGTGGCAGGACATTTCAATCAAATGCAGCTAAATTTGTTACTGCCCAATTTGGAAACATCCTCGAGCAAGGGAACACGAATTTCCTGGGGGGGAAAACTGCTCCAACTCCACACCTTAGCCTCTTAGACCACATTTCATTGATGTTGAGTCTTGCATATGAACCTCTGATTTGCAGTAGAAAACCAGTTGTTAAATCTGTTCAAGTCTGGAGTGAGGAAGCTACTGTATCAGATCAGATTAAAATTAGATTAAACTTTATTGTCACCATGCGAATACAAGTACAATGCCAATAAAATGTAATTAATTGCCACCAAAATGCAAGACTGCTTTGAGAACATCGACTGGGATGTGTTTGGACAAGGAGTGCAATTTGGAGGAATACACTTAATCTGCATAATCTGTTGCACTGAGACTGTTAACCACCAAATCAGTCAAGGTATTTCTGAAACAAAAGCTACCGTTGGATGGCAAAGTATGGTCTCTGCTCAGGGTATGTAATGCTGCCTTTAAATCGGGAGACACATTAGCTTACAGAAATGCCCATAGAGGACTGATGGAGGGCATCAGAGGAGCCAAGCTGAGGTATATAAAGTGCATTCGGGGCGTTTTGAAAACAACAATCTCTACAGTATGTGGAAAGGTATTAAAACCCATGACAGATTACAAGAACAGCACCCCGAAGATCAGCAACAATGCCATACTCTCTGATGCCTGGAATCAGTACTTCACCCACTTTGATAACCAAAACAATACAGCTGGAGCTCAAACAGCACCACCCAAGCAGAAGCATGTATTTCTCCTACAGCACCACTAGGTGAGATCCATCCATCCATCCATCCATTTTCCAAACCGCTTATCCTACTGGATCGCGGGGGGTCCGGAGCCTATCGCTGAGGCAACGGGCACGAAGCAGAGAACAACCCAGGATGGGGGGTCAGCCCATCGCAGGGCACACTCACACACTGTTCACACCTACGGGAAATTTAGCAAGTCCAATTAGCCTCAGCCTGTCTTTGGACTGTGGGGGGGGGGGTAACCGGAGTACCCAGAGGAAACCCCACGACGACATGGGGAGAACGTGCAAACTCCACACACATGTAACCCAGGCGGAGACTCGAACCTGGGACCCAGAGGTGTGAGGCAACAGTGCTAACCACTGCACCACTATGCCACCCCCCAGGTGAGATCCACTCTAATGAAAATAGACACCAACAAAGCAGCAGGACCAGACAGGGTTTCGAGCTGCACAATATTTGTTTGTGCCGATTAGCTACAGTAGCAGGGGTATTTAGTGATATTTTCAATGTCTCCCTAAAACAGACCACTGTCTCCACCTGTTTGAAATCTACCACCATCGTTCTTGTGCCCAAGAAGCCAACTGTGGAGTGCATAATGACTACCACCCAGTTGTCTTAACCCAAGCTGTCACGAAGTGTGTTGCGAGACTCATACTAACCTACATCAAGACCATCATCCTATTCAATCTGGACAGTCACCAGTTTGCTTACCGAGCAAACAGATCGATGGAGAATGCTTTCTTAATTGCACTTCATGCAGCCCAGTCCCACCCGGAGCATCCAAACACATACGTAAGGATGCAATTCAGTGACTTTAGCTCTGTTTTTAGTATGCTAATACACCATACACTTGTACAGAAACTTAGCAACCTTGGATTACATCTTCACCCGGCTGATAGATTCTGGATTTCCCCACCAACAAAATGTCAGAAATGGAAATTAGATCTCCGTGACCCTCATACTAAACGCAGGCCTGAACACCATTAAAACCAAGAAGATTACAGCGGATTTTGGGAGATCCTGGAAGACCACCCATACCCTTCTCCAAATAAATGGTGTGGAGGTGGAGAAGATCAATAATATTGGACTCCTTGGAGTGCAGTAACCCATCCTCAACCAGGATAGGGCAATCTACCGTTTTCTGTTTGAGAACCATGACGTTACTTGGAACCATGACCACCGGGAACTGGTCTGACGTACTGCTGACAATGCAAATCATGCTCTCACTCCAGTTATACAGGGACATGATGGCCCATAATAATGGACACCATACCACATACTCCAAAAGCACCTCCTGAGGGACACAGTTTTATGCCTTTCCCACATGTAGACTTCTTGGGAAAACTCCCATTAACCCTCTAGTATCCTTGTGAGCGCGAAGAGCTGGTCCAGTGTTCCACGACTAGGATGGAATCCGCATTGTTCCTCCTGGGTCTGAGGGTTGACTATTGAATGGGCCCTCCTCTCCAGTTCATCAGCATAGACTTCCCAGGGACGGAAATCTCGTCCACACCCAGAACCTTACCGCCAAAGATTTTTTGTGACTTTAGTTACCTCAGCCCTTGAGACGGGTGAATTATCCAGCTCTACTTCCTCCAAGGAAAGAATATCAGTGGGATTCAGGAGGTCCTTGATATATTCCTTCCTCCACCTGACTATGCCCATTTGAGGTCTATAGCACTCCATCCCTGCTGTAAATGGCATGGGTAAAATCCTGCTTCCCCTTTCTGAGTCACCTGATGGTTTGCCAGAATTTCTTTGAGGCTGATTAAAAGTCATTTTCCAGCGCCAGACAAACCTCCTTCCACACCCAATTTTTTGCTTCAGCAACTGCCAAAGCTGCATTCTGCTTGGTCTGCCAGTACCTGTTAGCTGCTTCAGGAGTCCCACAAGCTAAACAAGCTTGGAAGACCTCCTACTTCAGCCTGACAGCTCACTTTACCACTGGTGTCCACCACTGGGAGACATTCAAGCTCAATGTCTCCTGCCTTCCTTAGGATGCAAGAGAAGTTCTACCAGAGTTGTGAGTTTATGATCTTCTGGACGTACACCTCCGCCAGATGCTCCCAGCAAACCCTCACTAAACGTTTGGGTCAACCTGGTCTATGCAGCATTTCCTTCCACCATCTGATCCAACACACAACATTTTAAATACTCCTCTAGAGCTGTTACGATTACTCCATTAAACTCGGTTACTCAATTATTAAAAAGCATCCATAAAAATTTTCCTTTTAACTTATGTGACAATATGGACTTTTCAATTGGGGATCGTGGGATTCTGCAGAGTATACAGAATAAATTTTCTTTCAGTGATGTTCCCTTTTGCAAGACAGAAGCATTTTTTGTCAGAAGAGTCCTATTTCTGAACTGGCTCATGCTGGAATTTTGCCCTTAGTGAAGACACTTGGGGACTTCAAACATGGCGCCATTTACCCATAACAAGGAACGACGGTCTCACCTCTTTATTGGTCTGTAGCCCTGTCAATCAAAACCAGGAAAATAAAGGAAAATAAACAGGGGGCAATGACGGATTTCTTGCTTAGACAGATAACTTCTTGTATTTGAGGTAGTTTTGGCTAAATGCAAGTGAACAAAGATAAAGTCCATTGAAACTAGGGTGCCAGAAATTTGACAAGTTATGCGACTAAGCAAGAAATACAGCTTTATGATACAGGCCCCAGTTCTCCTTAGTTCACGGAACCCCAGTTTAAATGGACTTTGTTCACTTATATTTAATCCAGACTTAAATATAACTTTATCGACCAATAATGTCTTGTGTTTACACATAGTCAGCTAAGACTGAGCCAGATATACTATTGCAGACATGCTCACAAAATACCGGAATGAATATGAGTGATTTTAGGATTTACACATGTTTTTGACTGCTAAACTTATTTACTTTACCTGCAAAAAAAATGTTAGTGGATTAAGTTACTGGAACGAAATTAAATAAATAAGGTAAATGGTCTGCTAACGGTTTTTAAAATTAGCAGAAACACTAATCCGCTAACAAAAAAAATGTGCCTACCTACAGTAATTAGCAGTTAGCAGATTAGTCGGAATCTTACCCACCACTGATTATATTATATTTAGTTATACTCTGAACTATTACTTGTTATCAGATTGTCATCAGATTGATTGGTAGATTACTTGATTATTAATATAATCAATAGTGACAGCCCTAAACTTGCTCTTTATTATCAATGTACACCACACTACAAACTTTCTCACTGTTTTCAGATGTATAAGGATGCAACCTTCCTTCTGATTTTGGCAGTTAGGGATGAGTGGAATGTAAAGAAAAAGCCACTCACAAGTTTAGCCCTTTACCTAGGTACAGCTGAATTTACCTTTTTTGTACACCATTCTTTAAAGTCATCATTCTGTGTTGAAAGCACTCTTTTCACGTTGTTTTACAATACTACAATACTCCCTCCCTAAAGCCACAAGTATCCAATGCTCTCTGAGCTCAGGCCTCATTAGACACTGCATTTGAAGCTAGCTTGTATAATTTTGCTCACCGTGGCCTGCTCAACCAATCAGACAAGTGGGATCTGATTCATTTACACATCATTTACACAGGTCTCTCATTCACTCTTGCTGTACAATCAGTGAGCAAGTGCCCGCTTTATGGAGCTGTATTCCATCTCCATGAACCAGAAAAGGAACCAGCCAAAAAATAGAGCTGGATGCATGATTTGTGTTGTCCTCAAAACTGATGTATCTGAAAACATTGCTTTGTGTGTCACTTATAATGACACTTTCCTCCATTTTTACTGAAGCAAAATTTTGTATAAGTATAGTTGAAAAATTCTCATAATGGCAGAAATAATAAAATTTATGTGATAGTCCATTTATTCTGTTCATCAATTTAAAAGTACTTTGCAGTGCATTGATATTTTCTTGAGCACTCAGTGTGAGGAGATTTCTTAAGGAATTACGTAGTTCCAAGATACATAACTCTTTTTACTGTTGAAATATATAAGGTTTTGACTGAATTTTACCTAAGGGTAGTTGGTAAGACTGTGGGCAGTGGTGGCTTAAGGGTTAGGGAAGCACACATGTAATTAAGGGGTTGCAGGTTTGAATCCTTGACTACTGAGGTACCCTGAGCAAGGTGCTGTCTGCAAGCACTGCTCCCTGGGCACTGAATTAGCTGCCCCCTGCTATGTCATCATGTCACAAATGGGTTAAATATAGAGGACACGCTTTGTTGTTGTGTGCTGTGGTGTGTTACGTAATAAAGACAACTGATAACTAAGTTCAATAGCACCATAAATATGTATTAGTAGCTAAATAAGTAGATTACTTAGACTGTTAGATATTTGCTGCAGTTGTCACTCTGGCCTCATGGGGGCCATTGTGGGCTTCTTTCTTGCTTCTGATCTCAGCATAAGGAGTTTGCATGTACTCTCCATGCTCTGGTTTCCTCCCCCAGTGTTTGTGTGTGTGTGCATGGCCTGTGATGTACTATCATGCTGTCCACACTTTGCCCTGGCTCTCTGTCACCCTGCACTGGATAAGTGGTTATGGAAAATGGGTGACTGGAATGATGGATATTTAGGATAAACAAAAACTGATCATGAGAGAGACGGAAGATTAAGTAATGGCCTCCATACTGTAGCAGTTTATACATAAACGGCAGAACTATTTATTATCAGCCATCTGACAAAAAAAATCCTTCTTTTTTATGTATAAGTGAATATGTGACCCGTCCCCACGAAATGAGTCTTAAGTCGCACTGGTAGAATTTCACCCATAAGACTCATTTCGTGGTGATGGGTCACATATATTGAAGATTTGTTTATGAGAACACAACAATTTCTGCTAAATTGTGTACTTTAAAACATGTTATGTTGCATAGTCTCACTATTTAGTGGTTTGGATAACATTATTTATCCTAAGTGACTCAATTTTTACCCATTTATACAGCTGGATATTATACTGGAACAATTTAGGTTAAATTATATTTGTTGAAATGTATCTTAGCAGATGTGGTCCAATCTGAGATAGCATTGCTAATGAACTGTGACACTATCCAGTTCTGTTATGAATTCTGGTGATGTCAGGCGCAGCGTCTACAGCCTGCGGCTGATTCATCATGTACAATCATTAAACAGAAAGCTGTACTTCCTCTAAAAATGCAACAGGAATTACAATAAGATTATAACACAATGAAACTCCACCAGAGATGATATTACTGTGGATTTCAAGTTACTAAGAATACTGCTGAATCCTTGCTGAAAGAATAGCCAGTATATTGTCCAAAGCAAGAAAATGAAATTTTCAGTGGAACAATCTCTGAGCAATAGACTGTGACCAAATTAATATTATATTTTTTTTAAATAGAATAAAGAATGCTGACAGAATGAACTTACAGGTTTCATAACAGAACACAAAACGAACAAAGAAATTAAAAATGTTGATGTGCTTCAATGGTGTCTCAAAATATACATTTTATTAATCCTGTTCAGTGATTTATTAACGGAAGTATTGCCTGTGTGATAACTGCTTTCCATCCACACACTGAAGCAGATAAACATTGCTAAGCATTTGGGTCTAGCATCATTATTTGCCTGGTGTCTTGATAGTTATTGATAAACACTTTCCATCGTTAAAAGATGACAAAGAGCTCAGACAAATGTTTATGGCCTGATGCAGCATCACTTCCCATTTTTGCATGTTAACAATTTTTGGGGAAAAAAATAGTTTCTCGTAATGACCATTTTTGCCTTAATTTGGTTTATGATCTTAATGTTTATTACATAACACTTGTCAGTTTTGTGTTTAGTATCATTTACTCTGTATTTTGTCTATTGCAGAATGATTTTATTTTTAACATTATTATCCATTATAAAGAACTGGACAGTGAATGATGACATAGGATTTATGTAAAATGAGACTCCACTGTAACATTATCCATCCATCCATTTTCCAAACCGCTTATCCTACTGGGGATAAGCGGGAACAACCCAGGATGGGGGGCCAGCCCATCGCAGGGCACACTCACACACCATTCACGCACACATGCGGGCAATTTAGCAACTGCAATCAGCCTCAGCATGTTTTTGGACTGTGGGGGGAAACCGGAGGAAACCCCACGACGACATGGGGAGAACATGCAACTCCACACACATGTGACCCAGGCGGAGACTCGAACCTGGGTCCCAGAGGTGTGAGGCAACAGTGCTAACCACTGCACCACCATGCCACCCCCTATAACGTTATAAATATCAAATTCTGTATTACATTTTGAATTTCGCAGCATAGTTCTGTACTTTTCTGAACCTTGAAGATGCTAGAGAATGAATTTCAGTCATCCTGATAGAAATGCATGACATGCCTGTTCTCTGGAGGGCAAATCCCAGGTAAGGAACCTTGATCAAACCCTGACTCGCATCAAAATGGCTGATAAGAAAACTATTTTATGTCCTTTTTCTTCCCTTTGCTGCTTTTTTTGTGGATAACTATCGGGAGAAAGTATTTTTTTTTATTTTCCTAAGGTGTCCCGCATCAGTAGAAGCAGTCTACCAAGCATGCTTTGCTTCATCTCTGCCGGTCCTATCTTTGAAAACAGCTGTGCCAGCTCTGTCATCCTGTCTCATTATAGCTTGAGATGTCAGTCCAAGCTGTATTTATTCTGCTCTTCCAGGCCTCAGCGTATAGAATATACGTTCTTGTATTTAGTCTTTACAATTTATAATACCATTTATATTTAAGTGAAACAGACATCAGGATTGTGAAACTGAAAAAAATGTGGTTAAAAGTAAAAGCTTAAAGTGAATGGACCTTTTACTTTCTGATAATCTTTTTTAATCTGGACCTTAAGGCGTGCTCTGCTACACAGCCCTCTAATATTACTTGTTAGTTTTGGTTAGTACAAAAAAAAGGAAATGTGTCTGCAACCAGACCCATGACTGTTGCACTTCTTCTGCTGATACCATTTAATCAACACTCCAGCAGACCCTTAGCTTCACAGAAGCCCATTAGTCATTCCCTTTATCACTATTCCTATTTTATAAATTTCCTGTTGACACACAGCAAAATTTTAAGGTACTCCAGAGGAACTAAGCTCAGCCCTGCCAGCAGAATGAGACGGCAGAAGCAATTTAACCTTTTATGACCATCGCATCACCACAACCACCCACGCTGAAGACATTGATATCAAAGCTGATGACTTCGATCTTATGACAGGTTGATGGAGCACCAGCCCCGTGGCCTGAGAATCTCATTGCCAGCACCAGGGCAACATGATGCATGAGAAGTATGTGCAACATGTTAACAAAAGCATCACAAATGATCCAGCTGACCAAACGCAAGGAAAATAAATAATCAGACCAAGGCCTCCTCTGCCAATTACGTGCTTCAGTGTACAAGCTCATGCAGTATACAAGGTTCTGCAGGAACATTCCACAGGGGCCAGTTTGAGAAAATCAAGTTTCCACTTTTACCTGTAAACATTAATGTCTTGCATACTCAATAGAAAAAAATACTTTATTTTTGCTTTATTTTATTCTGTGGATCGCATTGATTTAAAACTTTTGACAAAATGACTAGAACTCTGACTCCGAACCAATCTATCTGGCTCCACAGTAACTTTCATCTGCCTTCTTTAACCGCTTATCCTATTCAGGGTCATGGGGGGGCTGGAACCTATCCCGGATGCTACCGGCAGGGAACAACCTGAAGGCAGGGATTTAGAAGAGGTAGACCCTGTTTAATTAATCTACTTCTGTTCTTTGAGGAAGCTACAAGAGAAACCAATCACCACAAGATCTACGATGTGATCTACAGTACTAAGATTTCCAGAAGGCCTTTGATGTTATCCCCCACAAACGGCTCTTGCTTAAGTTCGAAGGGATTTTAGGAACTGGAGCAGCTTGGATTGAAAACTGGTTAACAGACAGGAAGCAGCGAGTTGTTATTAGAGACACAATGTCACCATGGGCCTGTGTTCATAGTGGGGTACTGCAGGGTTCAATTTTAGGACCACTATTGTTCCTAATTTACAGTAATGATATTGACGCCAATAGGCTGCAGCGGGATCTTGATTTAATTAGTGATTGGGCTGATACCTGGCAGATGAAATTTAATGTAGACAAATGTATGGCAATTCATGCAGGGAACAGAAATATACTGTAGGGTATATTTATGGGTTCCACTGAAATAAAGATAACTGATTATGAGAAAGACCTTGGTCTGAATGTTGATGCTTCCATCTCCCGCACTTGCCAGTGTTGGGAAGAAATTAAAAAGGCCAGTAGAATGCTGGGTTACATCTCTAGGTGTGTGGAGTTTAAGTCAAGGGAGGTGATACTATGATTATATAATTCCTTGGTAAGACCCCACCTAGAATATTGTGTGCAGGTTTGGTCACCATACCTTAAAAAGGACATCTCTGGCTTAGAAAAGGTCAATGTAGGGCTACAAGAATGATTCCTTGTCTTAGAGGAATGTCTTATGAGGAGAGGTTAGCTGAACTAAATCTGTTCAGCTATGAGCAAAGGAGACTAAGGGGAGACATGATCCAGTTACAGTATATAAGATTCTAACAGGTCTTGATGCTGTTCAATCAAATAGTTACTTTAATATTAGTTCAAATACCAGAACTTGTGGCCATAGGTGGAAATTAGCGGGAGAACATTTTAAAATTTATTTGAGAAACACTTCTTTAAACGGCATAGTCTTCCTGTTAGTGTCGTATCAGGCTAAAACCCTGGGTTCCTTTAAATCAGAGCTAGATAAGATTTTAACAACTCTGAGCCATTAGTTGAGTTCTTCCCCAATGAGCTTTATGGGTCGAATGGCCTCCTCTCGTTTGTAAATTTCTTATGTAACCCAGGATGGGGTGGCAACCCATTAGAGGACACACTCACATGCCATTCACACCTTTGGGAAATGTGTCAACTCCAATTAACCTCTACATATTTTTGAACTTGGGGGTAGAGAGCAGGGGCGGGGAACCAGTGTACCCGCACATGGAGTCATGACAGAGACTCAAACCCTGGTCCCAGAGGTGCAAGGCGACAGTGCTAAGCAGTGCACCACCATACCTCCCTCTGCAGTTATTTAAAAATTAAATAGATTTGGTTATTTGTAGAACAACGTCAACCCATTTTGAGAGAATATTCATATTAACCATGAAGACACAGCAAACCGCAGAACCTGGGGCCATTCTTTAAACAGCAGCAATGATGACACCAATCTGCTGGTCAGGCCATCTGCTGAGCTGGATGTTGGTCCCGTTTGTTTGTTCTTAAGACATAAACAGTAAGCACTTGGTCAAGGTTGACTGGAGCCTATCCCAGGCAGCAGAGGGCGCCCTTTGCACGGGAAACCTCAGATGCGACTGCTCAAATGCAGTATTAATAGGGTTTTTTTTTGGAAAAAATACAGTAATATACATCTATATCCTTCTGAATAGCCAAAGCACCTGACCTGTTATCTGACTAGCATTCTCTAAATAAATGGTAATATCCTGGCTCTTTAGTACAAAATAAATTATAGCCCATTTTTTCCACGTCCCGCCCACCACAGGGACTGACTTTTACTGGTGCAGCTGAGAAATGGCTGTCTTCACAGCCCTGTTGTGTGTCACTGACAACAGTACAGTGTTTTATATGAATAAAGGACCTGAAAGAGCAGTGATTTTTGTATTAGGGACAATGTAAAATTGTGTAATGTAAAAGCGGATTTTTTTTCCTGTGGAATTTTAATACTTTCTGCACTTACCCACTTGAATAAAATTACTTTAATAAAGGGTTTGTTGTCTGGCTTACAGATGTTGAGGGGAAGGTTAATTAGGGCTCTTAGAGATTTACCATGAAGCCCATGGTGTGAGGTTTTGACTGTAACTTTTCTTGCATAAAATTTGAAAAAAAAAGATGATAAAAGAGCAGAAAGTGCAGATTAAACGTTGCAATATAATATTTTTTCCGGTTTTCAAAGGCACTTGGCTGGGAAGGATCCATGCTTTCAAATTACAAGTATGACTTTTTTTTACAGCATATTATTCTAGAATATTTTTATACATTGTATACTGTAGCTACTACTTTGCCATTTCGCAATATAACAGAATACTTAAGGAGGCAATTTGGTATAAGTTTTTAAGGTCTGTATCGTCTATATCTTCTATATTCAATTTATTTGTCAACTGCCAGTCCAATTCAGATACAGTAGTTCATGGTTATCCTGGAGCCCATAACAGCAAACATACGTTAAAAGCAAGTGAGACACTTGTGAGACACAATGGAATGTCAGACCTTTGCAAGACATGCACACATAATTACACACTACGAACAATTTACAGCCATCAATTCACCATCAATTCACATTTTTTGGATTATGATTGGATTCCAGTGTACCTAGAGGGAAGCCACGAAAGCATATTAATTGAAAACGCAAAACTGGAAGTGTGAGGCTTCAGTGCTACTGTAACAATCATGTCACTCAGATCTACCAGCAATTAAAATGTTATAGTTATTTAAACAATTAGCAAATAGAATACAAACAGTACACGTTAGTAAGCATTATTTCGTAATCTTGCCATCCGGGACCCACGGCCGGTCCAAGTTTTTGCTCCTCCAAGCTCCCTGCCAGACAGTCCACATTTTTGCTCCTACTAAAAGTTGGGAGGGAGCAAAAATGTAAACTGTCTGTGGGTCCCCAAGAACTAGAATGGGAAACACTGGTCTGTTATATAGCAAAGTAATCCATATCAGCCAAGAACTGGTACCATTCCAGGTCACCTGACAGGCTGTACTGCAACGATAACAATAGAATAACAGTCAGGTCAGGTTGGAGAGCATGCAGTGGTACCACGTGTTGCTGCACCCACTACACAACGAAACTCAGGAGCCTGGTTGGCAACCCCCCAGTCTGACACATGGTCTAGTCCTACCCTCGAGAAGTGCTCATCTATCTGCCACAGCCAGGTGTTACCTGGGCGTCTCCTTGGCCTGGTCTCCAACAATGAAAATCCTCCTAGCTGGATCACCCTCAGGCTCATACCTGACTCTTCCTTACAATGCAGGTACTTTGCCTCATTCAGGACTTTCTGAGCAACTGCTTGTTCAACACAAAGTCAAACCAGCAGTAACCAAGTATTCTTTGAAGAGACACAGTACCAAAGCAGTCCATTCTTCATCTCAGCTCACTGGATAGCGTTCATGTCTTGCAGCCATACAGCAAGACGGGGAGCACCAGGACTCGAAAGACGTGGACCTTCATCCTCTCAGAAAGATATTGAGAGTGCCATACATTCCTTTCCAGCGGCCTCATGACCTCCCACGCTCTCCCAATCCATCTACGGACTTCATAGGAATGTCGCTGCTAAGGTAAATGAACCTTTCAATCAGGTCACCACTGTCTCCTCACTCAGTCTTTCATGAGCCCCTATCAGAGTCTTATTGACTCTGTGAAAATCACAGCATCATTAGCAGAGATCGCCAAGAGTCCTAAGAAGGACTAGGAAACATGCGCACATGAGTCTTGTGCTGGCCTCACTCCACTGCCTTCCGGTTAGGTCTTGTATCGCCTACAAGGTACTACTGCTCACCAAGGCACTGAGTAGTCTAGCAGCAGAGTACATTGACAGTTTACTGGTTCTATATAATCCCCCTTGTTTGCGTCGCTCTCAAGGTGTAGGTTACCTGGAAAAATTGCCATTTGGTTACAGAGCATTTTGCTATAGGGCTGAGATTCAGACTCACTCCTGATATTTAAGTCAAGGCTAGAAACGCTTGTATTGTCTAGCATATGATGACAAAGCTGATAGCTTGTTCTCACCCCCAACTAGACTTACAGCCTGTGGCACATGGTTGGCTGGTGATCAGTATCACTGACTGAGGAAGAACTGGGTATCCAATGCTGTCACTTTGGCTTCATGCGTATCAAGAGTTGTTGGAGTGCAGGTGCTCAGGAATTCCTCATGCCTGTGTTCTCTCCCACCACTTCCTCATAGTTAATGTTAGCTGCCATAGTTAATTAGACCTGCCAGAGCCTCCTTATCTCCATACTGCACTACAAAATACCTCATATAATTTCAACTATTTGTCACAGTTTTATTAATGCAATGTTCAGTTGTATCTTGGAGCTCCTGATGGTGAGCAGTTCCCTGCCTGCCCGCCCAGCCTGGCTACACATCTGCTGTCCTTACCTGCTTACTGCTGGATCGCACCACCCCTCCTTCCCACCGAATTAAGCAGCTTCCCCACCTGCCTGTCCTGACATCAGCTGGACCTTCTGCATTTATACCTGGACTATACACAGTTTTACTTTGCTATTTACCAACCCTAGGAGGTTGGGCTCCCCCCTTTCCGTCTGGTTCCTCCCAAGGTTTCTTCCTATTAGGGGATTTTTCCTTGTCACTGTTGCCTCTGGCTCCCAGGGGGCTTTTAGTAGAAACATTGCAAAGAGCTTTGAGACAATGTAATATTGTAAAAATATACTGTATAAATGAATTTGAACTGAAATTGAATTGTATTGAAATGAAATTAAATTAAATTAAATGAAATTGCAAATCTTTCTCATCAACAGATGCCCCACAGATGCTGGAACCCACAACCCCGCCCACCATCCAGTCCAAGCACTGAACAGAGTAGGAGCAAAAACACACCTCTGATGAACCCCAGAATCTTCTGGGAAGAACACACTGCACAGCACTCAGAGTAACACTGTATAAGCTGGTCATGACATCCAGCAAGTTCAGCGGGATCACACATAGTGTCAATGTACCATGTGTGTTCATGTAGGACATTGACACTTTGTGTTGACAAGTTGCTAGAACACATGAACACACCAGTAATATAATATAATATAATATAATATAATATAATATAATATAATATAATATAATATAATCATTACCACCACTACAAACAATAGCTATTCAATACTTACCCAGGGGCTCCATGTGTGCAGTCTGCATGCTTTCTCAGTGTTTGTGTGGGTTTGATTCCCATCCCTGGCTCCATGTGTGCAGTCTGCATGCTCTCCCTGTGTTTGTGTGGGTTTGATTCCCATCCCTGGCTCAATGTGTGCAGTCTGCATGCTCTCCCTGTGTTTGTGTGGGTTTGATTCCCATCCCTGGCTCCATGTGTGCAGTCTGCATGCTCTCCCTGTGTTTGTGTGGGTTTGATTCCCATCCCTGGCTCCATGTGTGCAGTCTGCATGCTCTCCCTGTGTTTGTGTGGGTTGGATTCCCATCCCTGGCTCCATGTGTGCAGTCTGCATGCTCTCCCTGTGTTTGTGTGGGTTTGATTCCCATCCCTGGCTCCATGTGTGCAGTCTGCATGCTCTTCCTGTGTTTGTGTGGGTTTGATTCCCATCCCTGGCTCCATGTGTGCAGTCTGCATGCTCTCCCTGTGTTTGTGTGGGTTTGATTCCCATCCCTGGCTCCATGTGTGCAGTCTGCATGCTTTCCCAGTGTTTGTGTGGGTTTGATTCCCATCCCTGGCTCCATGTGTGCAGTCTGCATGCTCTCCCTGTGTTTGTGTGGGTTTGATTCCCATCCCTGGCTCAATGTGTGCAGTCTGCATGCTCTCCCTGTGTTTGTGTGGGTTTGATTCCCATCCCTGGCTCCATGTGTGCAGTCTGCATGCTCTCCCTGTGTTTGTGTGGGTTTGATTCCCATCCCTGGCTCCATGTGTGCAGTCTGCATGCTCTCCCTGTGTTTGTGTGGGTTGGATTCCCATCCCTGGCTCCATGTGTGCAGTCTGCATGCTCTCCCTGTGTTTGTGTGGGTTTGATTCCCATCCCTGGCTCCATGTGTGCAGTCTGCATGCTCTTCCTGTGTTTGTGTGGGTTTGATTCCCATCCCTGGCTCCATGTGTGCAGTCTGCATGCTCTCCCTGTGTTTGTGTGGGTTTGATTCCCATCCCTGGCTCCATGTGTGCAGTCTGCATGCTCTCCCTGTGTTTGTGTGGGTTTGATTCCCATCCCTGACTCCATGTGTGCAGTCTGCATGCTCTCCCTGTGTTTGTGTGGGTTTGATTCCCATCCCTGGCTCCATGTCTGCAGTCTGCATGCTCTCCCTGTGTTTGTGTGGGTTTGATTCCCATCCTTGGCTATGTGTGTGGAGTTTCCACACTCATTCTGTGTTTATGTGAAGTTCGTGTGTTTCCCTGTGTTAGAGTCCCATCCCTGGCTCTGTTTCTAAAGGCTGCATGCTCTCCCTGTGTTTGTGATGAGTCTGCATGCTCCCTCTATGTTTGTGTGGGTTTGACTCTCATCCCTGGCTCTGATTGTGCAGTTTCCCTGTGCGTGAAGCTTCATCAGCTTTATTCAATCTTCCAGTTTCCTACCAGTTAAAAAATACAAGGTTTGTTGTGTCTTAATATTGTTTGACACTGAGTATATGATAGAGTATATGATAGAGTATATGATAGAGTATATGATAGAGTATATGATTGACGTCCTGTTCGTGGCTTTTCTTGTGCTTTCTGAGATCCAGTTTCAGTACAAACCTCTGCTCTATGAGTTTCGTAGAAAGATCGGTGGAACACACAGGGAGCATAAACGTCTACAGCAACTTCTAAAGTGCCACTATTAAACACACACACATAAACTTCATTGGGGACATTAACCTTTCCCTCAAGCACCCAGGTTACAACTTCCCCGGTCATGTCATGTTCAGTCAATGGTATAAAACAAGCTGGGGAACAGGCACATGGTCCAGTGAATTCCAAGCAGTTATATGTACTCCTGTTATACAACAGGGAACTGTGACCTCAGTTCTGAAACAGGGGATTCACAGACACATACGTCATTCACCACCGGCCATCCTTCTATCCGACTGAGTCACTGCACAGGTGATATACTGCTCCATCAAGGTTCCCATGTTGCTTTCTTTACCTTATGCAAAGGCAGTTACATTTTACTGAGTACTTGCTTTCATCAGCTGTAAATAGATTAAACCGTTTTGGAGGTGAGAAGAGAAGCAAGATCAACTATAACTCTTGAAAATGTTACTCTGAGCATAAATAATGGGAATATAAATTGCCAATAGTAAGAATAAATATAATTAATCTGACTGCTATTGTAGTGCAATTTAATTATGCTATTATTTTGTAAGGGGAACAAAGACTTTGTAATGAGTTTACTGAACGATTTATTTCATAAAGAGAACATGAAAGACATGAGAAATTAGATTTTGAATTTGAACCATAACAGGCTCTTATTCAGATATAATGACTAATAATGTGCTAAACCATTTATTGTTGTCATTTTCCACAAAGGGACTTAATGTATAGGTGATGATGCTATCTGAGTCATACATAATCAAATTATTTTACTGAACCCAGATCTACAAAAATTGTAGAGGTATTGATATTTAATCTTGATAAATTAGTCTTACCACATTGGTACGTGTAGTACTACAGACACTATTGATTCTCCCTGAAAGGCAAATGCTGGTTGTAATGAAAAGGACAATGAAAGATGAAAAAGATTCTTAACCTGTTTATGTCAGAGCCAGTCTATATTTTATGATTCTTATACTGTATATGACAGAGCAAGTCTATGTCTTGTGATTCTTACAGTATACTGCATATGTCAGCGTTGTCTATATCTTGTGATTCTTATACTGTGTATGTCAGAGCCAATCTATATCTTATCATTCTTATACTATGTATGTCAGCATCAGTCTATGTCTTATGACTCTTATACTGTGCATGTCAGAGACTGTCTATATCTTATTACTCTTATACTGTGCATGTCAGAGACTGTCTATGTCTTATGACTCTTATACTGTGCATGTCAGAGACTGTCTATATCTTATTACTCTTATACTGTGCATGTCAGAGACTGTCTATGTCTTATGACTCTTATACTGAGTATGTCAGAGACTGTCTATGTCTTATGACTCTTATACTGTGCATGTCAGAGACTGTCTATGTCTTATGACTCTTATACTGTGTATGTCAAAGACTGTCTATGTCTTATGACCCTTATACTGTGCATGTCAGAGACTGTCTATGTCTTATGACTCTTATACTGTGCATGTCAGAGACTGTCTATGTCTTATGACTCTTATACTGTGTATGTCAGAGACTGTCTATGTCTTATGACTCTTATACTGTGTATGTCAAAGACTGTCTATGTCTTATGACTCTTATACTGTGTATGTCAGAGACTGTCTATGTCTTATGACTCTTATACTGTGTATGTCAAAGACTGTCTATGTCTTATGACTCTTATACTGTGTATGTCAGAGACTGTCTATGTCTTATGACTCTTATACTGTGCATGTCAGAGACTGTCTATGTCTTATGACTCTTATACTGTGCATGTCAGAGACTGTCTATGTCTTATGACTCTTATACTGTGCATGTCAGAGACTGTCTATGTCTTATGACTCTTATACTGTGCATGTCAGAGACTGTCTATGTCTTATGAAGCAATATCGCCATCTTGAGGTTTTACCTTGAGGGGACATTCAACAAAATTTGACAAAATGCTACAGAAATTTTTAAAATGCATCATTTTCATTTTTTTTAGATTGATGTGTAGATATTTTCTATATATGAATACAACTATGTAGCATTTGTGTTTGACTACAATATTTTTAGACAGGACTTAATTTAAGGATTATCCATGAACGAATCTTATAAAACCTTAAATCACTCCTCCCAGGAGAACAATGGAGTGTATCTATCAGGTACCTGCTTACCAATATATTTCAAATAAAAGGTGGTTCTATTGGGTCCTGTAGGAACAGGGGAGCTACCCTAATAGAACTGAACCCGGAGGAGAAAACAATGATTTAATTTACTGACAAGCTTCTGCTTGTTCTTTTGGGTGCCATTTTTTTTCTCACCACAAGGGGGAAGTGTTGTCACTAAGGCAATGGCTGACTAGCCCAAATGAAATGAGGGAAATGGATTCTTACTGAACCAACAAAGCCAACGTGTGTGTGTCTGTGTGTGTGTGTATATATATATAGGATAGACTCTTCCTGCCATAAAAATGGGGTGCAGGTCTCATAAAATGACACCGTCACATGCATGTGTTTAAACTTATCTTGAATCACCTGACTTAAATAGGCACTTGAGGTTAGCAACATCCATAATGGTTTATCCTAACAGGACAGGAGCATTTATTTTTATTTATTGGAGGTGGGGGGGGCTGAAGGAGAGTCTTAATGAACTGGGACACGGGACACTTGACTGAATCTCCTGGTGATGTATTAAGCCATGTTTTACTTGAGTGCAATAAATTTCATACTACAGTGAAGTGGGCAGCTTATAGCCAATAACTTTATATACACACAGCATTTTATAGATCTCATTTATCCAGTTATTCCAGTACATGGTTGCATGTGGTTCTTGCTCTACTACAAACACTGTTTATGTCTTTGTTGACATCAGGGAATGGTTGTCACTACAGTATATTAGCGTGACAACAAATTCAGATCACAACTGGCATTGCTGATATGACCGAGTGCTGTAGGGGACCTGTGAGGAAGCTGTTAGAGGCTAATTGATTTACCTTTCGAAACAAGATCTGGCAAATGCAGACATTTACCCTAATTTAAACAATACATACCGAATACAGACTGAGTCAGGACAGGCAGCTATACTATACAAACAGAGTTTGTGTTGAAGTGCAATATTCACACAATAAAACAGGACATCACATTAATACCAGTGATACTTAGTTATTATAGCAACAGAGAGTAGTTACATTAAGCTGAAAACATTCTGTGATTTAAGGTTCATATTACTGCGTTTACTTTTGCTTTTCATTATTCTCGTTTGCCAGTTAGCTAACATCATGATTACCGTATTAAGCTATATTTTATTGCAGATGTCTTATAAGTTTCTTATTACTATTGCTATATTACTCCTGCCATTCATTATCTTGCTGTTTTGTCTATTATAGTACCTGACAAAAAAGGCTTTGCAGGGGATTTCTTTCCACAAACACAATCAAAACACCGATACAAGTCAGCTTGTCTACATTTATGAACTATTTCGTAACTTGAAAGCTGTAAACCGCAGTGGGTATTTGCAATCTGCAAGGGCATTCGCAAAAAAATCAATCTGATAGCTATCCAATGCAGTTATGCTAAACTCTCTTCATCTGTCTGTACACCGCAATACCTAATGATTTAGATTGTCTTACTTGTTGCTTTAAATGCAATGGAGGCTTCAATTGCTTTGTAATCACAATTCCAAAGTCACCTGGCACCTCAAAGAAGAAGGCTTCTACAAGCGCAAGAAATATTCGAAGGCTGTCCACTTTGGTAACGTCTATGAATTGACAAATAGAATTCAACATAAATAACAGCTTAACAAACAAATCTGATGGGATCCAGATTGGCAGAATAGGTATCACCTGAGCTACACTGGCCCAGTGTCCGGAGGGGAATCTCGAGGGAAGATCTTCCTGGGCAGTGGGACAGTGGGACAGCCTCGCCCAGACGGGCTGGGACTGCTAGGGCACTGCTGAGCCATCTGGGGGACCCTGCCAGAGGCCCTTAGCTGTGCACTAGGCAGTCGGGGTGATGGAACTGGCTTGAATGTGCTCATCATTTCTGGACTGGGATTGCTGCTGCAGTGCACTCCGGCATCCGGGTCACGGATCGTGATGGTTTGCTGTGGGCGGGTCAGCTCAGTGCTTGTCTTCAGTGGCTCCAGCGTGTCCAGAACGACATCTGGAGCCTGCTTGGCCGTGTTCTGCCGCTCGAGCTCTCGCAGCTCGTACAGGGCAGTGCTCATAGTCTTCTCAATATCCTGATGGACACACAATACAAAAGAGAGGAGTCAGGGCACATTGTCATTAAGACCAAATGTCTGGTATTAAGAGCAGATGCTGCAGGACTCAGATGTATGCAACTGCCTGAAGGCTAACAAAGGAAACTTGATCCTTGGTATAACAGGCTGCAGAGAGTGATTAGCGGATAAAACATTACGCTTAATTTTATTTTCCATGCTTTAAACCTCACGGGTAAAACCTGCCTTAATAAATAATATTAAAGTGTGAAGACCATTTTCATTAGACTTGTGAATACAAATGCATCCTTTGCAAAGGCACCCTCCCTGCCATGAAGATTTGGTTTCCATTAAATAAGCGAATTTCGTAGCCAGCTGTTACTAAACACAGATTCTGTGTTTGTACATGGTGCATTATTGTCACTTCCTAAGACTGGCACCAGAGGTTAGGTTAGAATCAATTGCAGAACCAGTAGGATATGGGTTCAAATCCCCAGGAAAGCGTCTGCATAATTTAGTTAATTAAAATCTGCAATGCTTTCCCATCCTGCAGCCATCTCTGCTGTACTGACATTGTGGTAATAGCTATGTTCAGTGCTTATGAATGGCTTACCTCAGCAAGAGCTTCTGCCTCCAGGGACTTGCGGTCGGCCAATTTGCTGTGGCGAGTGGAGCCTGGCGTGGGTTTCAACGGACGTGCCTCAGGGTACGCCCTCCTCTCAGGATGGCTGATGTTAGCCGCGTTGGCGTATGTAGCTAAATGGCGCTGTTCTGGACTCTCAGCACACCGCAGGCTGGTGGACATTTTATGGGGGCTGCAGGGGTAAGCGGCAGCGCGTGGAGGGACTTCCAGGCCCCTGGGGGGGCTGTGAGTGTCGACTCCATTCCGCCGTCGAGAAATGGCTGAGCCATCCGACTGTAACCTCGCCCTGTCCGCGTGAACGAAAAGAACCAGATAATGTATGCAGTCATATCGTTTCTGTGGTCTGTTACTTAAAGAAAGAGATTAACGTTTTACAAATTCCACGTGAACCTCACCGGAATGGGTAGTTAGCACTAGAATCCCTGAAGTCAACGAAATTTCTCAAACTTTCTCAAACATGTATCAACATCAATGTCTAACAGCTTAACAAAATGTGAAGGTATTTTTATCCACAATAAAGGATATAACCTGACGGTGGTTCATTTTCATAAAAATACTCTAAATGAAAACCATATCGAAATTAATATCTGGACCCCTTTCCCTGAACATACCTTCCAAGGACCCCCAAGAAGCCATAGTCTGCTGAGTGCTCACATGGAGAATGGATGTCACTCCTGGAGGAGGCCTTGCCGTCCAGGGAGGGTCCGCTACTCACCTCACTATCTGCCTTCTGGCTGAGGCTGTCTGAGAAGGCATCATCCCTGGACACAATGGAGACATTAAGTGACAAAGAGTTTACAGCTCACCATATATACTGTAAGTAGAGCGGTGCACCTCCCTCAGCTGGTATATAGACCCATCTGTAGGCACTGAGCAGCCTGTACGGGCCACTCCGAGGAGTAAAGTAATAAAGTACAAATACTTTGTAACTGTCATGCCCGGCTCGTCCGCTCCTCGTGTGTGCCACGCCCCCTGCTTACCCACGTGTGCTTCCCCGATTGTACCCAGCTGTGTCTAGTTACTTTGATCAGTCCTGTGTATTTAAGTCCTGGTCTTGCTTGTCCCCCCTGTCCGTCATTGTAGTTTATTGTGGATCTTGTGTGGTTTGTTCCTGCCTGATGTTCCTTCGTCCCTCTTCCCTGATTAAACCCCGAGTTTACCCCGATCTCGACCTGTCCGCCTGCTCCTTGCACACCTGCCCGCACGATCGCCGCTTACCTTCGCTGTGATCGTGAGAGTAACGGTACTTAATTTTTAAATGGATTTGTACTTGAGTTTTTTAAGCTGCTACAACTTTCACTTTCTCTTCGCTACATTTCTGAGCCAAATAACCAATTTTTACTCAAATACACTCTGCACAGCCATAGTTGCTTACCCAGTTAAATGTGAATCATGATTTATTTGACTCAGAACTGAGATTGCAATTTCCTCTCACGATTTCCTCTCACGAATTCCTCTCTTTATTATAATTTTACATTACATACTGTTTTTATGAAGAGCTACTACTGAAATAATGGAGATGATTTTACTGGACGATCAGACATTTTCTGTAATGGAGGAACAGGGTCTTAATAATAATAATAATAATAATAATAATAATAATAATAATAATAATAATAATAATTAATTGATACTTTATTGTCCCCGTGGGGAGATTGTTCTTACACCTCCTCCATCTCATTCACCACTTACAAGAAGTCTAGAAGTACTGGCTCACAAAATGTTTATAATTCATTATTAAATCTGGTCAACAGATCGATCTTCTGTTTTCCACAGAATAAAAATGTCATCTTGCTAATCAGCGCCGGCAAGACTGGCAAGTTTAACTGTTTGTTTTCTGAATAAAAAGAAAATATTCCCTTGCGACAGTTTTTGTTATTGTGATGCACTGTATGTTACGGCTGCAACATGGAAAGGCAGCCGTAGATACAAATAAATGGGGTTTATTATGGGGTAACAAATACAAAGCTCAACAACACTAATGACAGGACTAGGGAAACGTACTCGAACGCGGACTGAAATACACTGAACTAACAACAGCGACCGGAAACAGCTGGTGAACACGGGGTTAACGAGGGGGCAGGAAGAACGGACCTGTAACTTGATATGCTATATTCAAATCTTTCTTGCGTGTAAAGGGAGAGGTTGCTTTTTTGTAAGATCAGTAGATTTGAATGTATAGTATTTTACTTTTGATCCTTTACATTACTTTTGATCCTTAAGTATTCATAAAACCAGGTATTTTTAACTTTTACTTAAGTAGTATTTTACTGGATTACTTTTACTTGAGTAACATTTTGGGTTGGTATCTGTACTTAAGTATGAAAATTGAGTATTTTTCCATCATTGGGGCCACTACTGGTGCATTGCTACAGTGAGACTCTCTGGCAATTGGGCTCCATTGAAATCATAGATATTCAAGATGCCAGTGTTCACTTAGTATTTTGTAAGCACCTCCGCTCTTTTAACGGTATTGAAAACCTGACTGTTGATACTTATGTCGCTCCTATAGCGATGCCATAACAAATCAAGCTTATTCCCTGTTCTTCTTACCCTAAGTATGCCCTGATAGCCATTTTTTTATTACAAGTTCTGACAAACTCCAGACATAGATCTGGGGCAGTAATCAATCCCACAACTTTACAGATGCTTCACAGTGCTACTCGCTAATTCAATTAAAAATTCCGTCAATCATTTGCATAAACACACTTATAACCCAGGTGATTCAAATGCAGCTAAAACCGAAGTTAGGCATAGCACTGCCAGACCTGGTTCCAGTTTATGCAAATGGGCTGCAGTGCCCTTGTTAAAGGGCTCAAGAGCCTCAAGCTAGACTCACATGTCTTGGACCACAATGTACTGATGAGGTATCAGCCCGTCCACACCATTGTGCCGTCCTTCCCACCAGTCCGCAGAGGCTCGGTGGTACAGTAACAGCGATGCCCCCTTCTTAAAGGACAGCTCCCGTGCAGTGCGGCCCACATAGTCAAACCTGGCGATGGCCTCAATCTGCTCCAGATCTGTGGGCACAAGGCATGAAAGAGGCACATATAACCTCATAAAATGAATCTGCACTCTTTATGTCAGCCTTGAACTGGTTCCGATACATACAAAACAACTCCCCCAAATTAGAAACATGTTTTAAAATAGTTAATAAAGCACCCAAATATGGACTTCAAATAAATGTTTGTGGTTAGTACATTAACTGAAATGATTTGCTTCTTCCCTTGTGAAAACAACACGCTACAAATGCTGCTTCACTTACAAAAGAGCTCTCAGAGAACTTCAAAAACATTCCAGTGTTTAATTTTTATAACCTAAAACCACAAATAGCGATACCACATCTAGTTAATGACAATATGTCAGCCAGGTTTTCCACCAAAAGTGCTCCCCTAAGCAAAAAATATTCAGAGGGGATGCATCCAAAAGAAATGTTATTTGAAAAACTCAAAAGATTGATTCACTGCAAAGAAACATGATTTCAATCTCAAATTGCCACTTCCACCGCTGAGCCAACTGCTGTAGTAACTGGGGATGGCAGTTTTCATTAAGTACTTTTGTACGTATGTATCTATGTCTAACTTGGGGACTGCCCACCTGGCACTGGGTCTGATCGTGAAGTAGCCTTGCTTGTCTTTGTAAATCTAACTGGATGATGAACTCTAAGGTGAGAGCAATGATTTGTGGTGTTGTCTTTCACTGTTATGTCTTTATTGCAGACATGAGAAGGGACTTGAAATCAACAACTGCCTTAATTTTCTTCGCGAACAAATCTGTCATTTTAGATGTAGAAATAATTAGGCTAATTTCTGCACTAATTAGTAAAATGAATATACTCTTATAAGACTTGATGTTGGCACATGACAGATGTTGGGGACAATGTGTGGCTCAGAGGATGAAGCCTCGAATGGAAGGTCGTTGGTTCAAGTCCAGCCTTGGCAAAATAGTCACGTCTGTTGGCCTTTGAGCAAGGGTTTTAACCCACAGCTCCATGGGTGTTGCTATGGGTAATGCTGAAGAAGCTTGCTCTCACTTACGTGTGTCTTGGAGAGTAAGATGGGGTAGAGGAAAAGAGAATTCCCCCCCAGGGATCAATAAAGGGATCATGTCACATAGCAGGATTTTCTGGTGCATACACAATTAAATTACTGATTATCACTTCAAATTAAAATTGCATCATACATAAAGGTTGTTGGTATCCAATGATAAGATCATCATATCACCAGTGCCTACTAAACACTAAGTGGAAATGGCCATTATTCATTACCTAGCAATCTTCTACGGTGAGGCAAGACCAAAGGGACAGGTTAGTTATCATACAGCAGGAGCTCTTCCAAGTAAATCTTAAAGCACAAACTGTTCCATTAAAGATATAGTGAGTAGTAAAATTACCTCCAGAGAAAAACTGTAACATATTTCATGGTTTCTAAAAACCCGAATTACATTTAAAAATCCAGCCAGCCAGAAGCTTGTAGGAGATAAGGTTCTGTTACTTAAAATCTCAGGCTCAGGTGTCATATTGATTTAGCCATATCTCTATTCTGCAAAAAAAATGCAAAACCTGAGTTTCTACGAATGATACAATATGCTATTATCCAAAAAAAATAAAAAATCAGGATTGTCCTTTAATACGTGTGTTTCAGGATATTGACAAAAAACGAGACAATCTGGGGAAAAAAAATCGAAACACTGTCAGAGTTATTCTTATACTGCGTTATTTACTCATAACAACATGAATAATAATATAGTGCAAAAAATTACGCAACATGAATTTAAAGCTTGAATTTAAGTACTAAATAACGTTGAAAAATGAGTACTTCCATGCTTATGGATATATTAAGTCAGTTTACACAAGGGGAAAATACAACATGAGAACTGCTTTTTCAGACCACAACATAAGGGGAAAAAAGGCTGAACTTTTAAGGAAAGGGCTAGCCAGTGTGCACGTCAGTAAACATCACAGAAAATAGCAGAAGAAACAAAAGAAATCTACTGCTGTTAATGTAGTACAGTCACAAATAGGAAATATCGTACTGTCTGAAGAAGACAGCTGGGTATCACCAGGGAATTTCACACTTATAAATACATCTTCACCAGATGGGTCAATGAATAAAAGTCTGAAATGCGTGTTCTTAACAGAGCCTGCATGCAATCATTTCCATAAAAATATCCGAAAACAGGCAGCATTTTTAAAATATAAAAACATCTGTCACAAATTACAAATGTCTTGAAACATTTTAATGACCTAATTACACGTAGTTTTTTTGCTGGTATAGGACACGGAATTAGATTTACAAATATGGCAGTATAACTCGGAAAAGCAAAAATTAGAGGCGCAGTCCCTAACACGTCTCACCAAAGAATTTTCTGAGCTTTAGTCATTTAAGCTACATTCCCATGTAAAGGCTTTTAAATCTGTAAAAACAAAACAAAACAAAACAAAAACATATGGTCTGAAACATCTTCATTAACCTGACTGTCTGGTTAAACTACTGTTCACAATTTTGATTACTACTATCATCAGTAAAGATGTCATTTCAATAGCTGAGGTACCTAGTAAAATAATTACAGAAAGATCTCCGTATATTTTGAATACTGTAGTGAGTTATGAAGTCCTTTCTATCTGTATGCTAAAGCTGTTTCTATTACCAGAAACTGGGTTTGCCTCTTTGGATACAGCTGCTTTTATCTGACAGGGTAACTCTAAACCTGGGATACCCAACTATCTTTCTCCAGTGGTCAAATTCCATCAGTAGTATGAAACCGAAAAAAAATGCAGAGAAAAATCCACCAGCTGGTGACTGCAGCTCTAATCTATTGAGTATCAGTATAAGTGGGTCAATTTAGTTGCTCTGTTTTCATACAAAGAAAGAAATACTGTTTTTTGCTGCCCATATATCCTCTATTTATATAGACAAACTTTTTAAATATTATAAAGCACCAAAAAATGTAGATGAACCCTTGTTAGAATCCTGTACATATTATAAATTGGCACTACCGACTGTACAAATGGTATCAATAGCAGTGGCTTGGGTTGAGGTTGATGACGCCTTGGTAATGAGCAAACAAGAACAGAGAAAAAAATGGAAAAACTAAACAGAGTAAAGCAAAAGAACAAAATAATTTCACAGTTTTTCTACTTCAACAAAGTACCCTCCCTAATCATAACGTTTTGCAGCCAGTTGAGCTGGAAGATGTTTCAAGATCAACATGTGGTTAGACTCACCGTCATCACTAGTATGCGGACCTGTGCCATTGTCCACCTCATCGATGGCGCCAGGCTCGCTGTGAGGGCTGTCACTGAAAAGGAAGCGAGGCAAGACTCTACAGCTCAGCAGCAATCAGAGCTCTGTTCCACGTTTTTCTAGCAATACAAAATCCTGACTACAGTATAGACAGGACACTCACCAGTACTGCTCCCCTCCAGTCATACACTTCTCATATATGGGCCCATCCAGTTCCTGGGGGCTTGGAAAGATGAGCTCATGGTAGACAATGATAGTCTTGATAACTTCGTTGACATGGGCTTGACAGGCCACTGGGTCCTGTCCATCAGGGATGGGCATAAGTGTTGGCCCAAAGCAGATGGCTAGATTGTAGGGGTCCATCATGTTCTCATCGCTATACTGGGACAAGCTAGATGGGGTGGGTTAACACAGGGGGTTAACAACTTAAAGTGATTTAAAGATTCACCAATCATTGCTAGGTAACATGTTTTTTTTTGATGAGGATCATTACTGCTGCTCAGTGGATGGTCACATAAAAAGTTGTGTGACCTCATGTGGCTGGGAAAGGGCATGAGGAATTGCTCAGCTAAATCCTAATGACTGTGTGAACCAAACCCTGTTTCTTATGTAGTTCGCTGAGGGACTGCTTTTGGGCTTAAGAAGAATATCCAAGCCAGCCATAAATATAACTTAATATGTCCTTAAAGCAAAATAATCTCCTGTTCTGATACTCAATAAATCAATGAATGAAGTAGAAAAAGAGCGTAAAAATACAGTCCCATAAAACAACAAGTAACAGTCAAAGCTACGACATAAACCTTAAAAATAATAAACCAGTTCCATTCAAATAATTCAGTAAACAAATGTTCTCATCAAATGACTTTCAAATAGTAGTAAAAACATCCAACTCACTGACTGAGGAAAGCAAAAAGGTATCTCATGATCAGAATGGTAGAACGAGGAAGAGTTAATATAATCTGCTGAATGTGGTGAGCTCTTTCTCCTCCTGACTCAATTTCTGAAAGACAAGAGGTGAAAAGTGTTGGGTATCATTCTGAACTATGCATGTTATACCATTTATAATTATACCTGAATCCAACAGGGTGGGGTTGCTCAGACATTTATATTGTATGATAGACATGTGAGTCCAAGATCCCACAGCATGCTTAGAACGCCAGTCATTCACAGTCTCTACTCATGCTACCTAATTCCCGCCTTTCAAAATCAATCATCAAAAAGTCACAAAGTCATGGAAACAAACTGATCACAGTGCCAAATGCATATATGTATATTACCTTGATTTATTACTTATTTTCCAGAGTCTATTAAATGCTATTTGCTTGGACAAGATAACGCAAATTCTTACTCGTCGTTGCCATCAGGTTCAGGAAGCATTCTTTGGGAAACAATGCGTGCTCCAAGCCTCGGAAATAGAGCTTCAAAACCCCAGCCACAGAGTTGATGTCATGGCCACTTTGGTCGTCTGCCAGTGGGTCTTCACCTGTAGATATAAGACACTTATGGGTCACTGTAGACATGATCATTGATGTTCTGAATTACTTACAAGTGTGTTGTTTGTGTAGATCCTTGTCGATCTTGTAAATACTTCACAATCTCTCTCGGTAAATATGCATTCTACCTTTTTATATAATTACATGTCATTGTCCACAGGGAATCCGCTACGTTCCTCCCTTCCTCTTATCTGTGTGTGCTGGCAATGTGAGAACCATCCCCATAACCAAAGTGAGCCTTAGAAGAACCTATGCTGACCTTGTCCAGCAGTAAAGGGACCCCCCCAGTGGTCCACACCATTTGAACATATCAATGAAGTCAAACACTGTGCAACATACTTCGTAATACTCAGTTGCTCTGAACATGGGCAAAGTGTATCAAATTATTTACAAATCATTTCTCACAAAGAAAAAGCTTATTAATATACAGAGGAATAAACCGAAGCGGAAAAAAGATTAAAAAAAACAAGCCCCACTTGCTCAAGATTACAGCTTCAATGAAACCTCTCATCTCTTCAATGTACAATAAAAAAAAATTAAAAATAGCAATGTGCCAGTTTTGTGAATAGGACATGTTAACCCTTGAATACCCTTTAAAACCCAGAGTGCATTTTGAATATTTAAACTGCAGTTCAAATCTGCAATCTATATCATGTTGCACTGAAAAACACTGTATTCATTGATGACCCAGGAGAAAAAAATGCAAGACAAATTTAATTTCAGAAAAAAATAATTGGAAAATCGGAACACTTTAGTGGACTAACCTCTTTCAAATGAATTTTTAATATCATTGACTTCAGCATGAGATCCTGGAACCCGAAATATTCCCTGGTGCTGGAGGCCTGAAAGCAAAGAAATATAAGCTTACGGGAGATTACTGTCATGACAAAGAAGTTCTCAGCATACAGTATGATAGCAACTGGAGAACACCAGAGTATATGTAATGTAAGTCAAAAAGGCCCATACTGTAGGTTCTTCTTTGTATTCAATAACACTGACAAATAAAGTTTTAATTAGTTCCTTTAGCAGCTTTACAATCAGAAAATTTATACATAAAGCAAACAGATGCATTTGCATACAATTTATTCCATTCTCCATTATTCTGCCACACATTTTCAAAACAAAAAACATCTGTAAAAATGTATGTAATGAACGTATGAACACCCAGTTTGCAATATACATATGTGAGAATGTTCTCACCATAGAGGTTAATGCATCGGATGCAGCTCTCCACAACCAGTGGTATAGGCTGGCCTGAATCCTGGGCAAAGGAAATGTTCTCAATAAAAATATCGAGACTATTTGAACAACAAAAAACTATAAGCTACCAATATGAAAAAATGCAATAAAAACTAATACAGAAAGTCTTTTTAAAACTTGTTGTTTCAAACAGGATTTCTTTTGATGATTAACCAATCGATCAAGGTGGATAGACTGGCAAAAGGTGGACCGATTTGGCTGAAATGTTCATTAGTGTATTTTGAATGCTTCGCACAGAAAGTGTAAAACTACTGCAAGCAGTTTTTACGGGATGTTCTCTGGGACCAATACTGTTTTGGAACTTGCAGAGTAAACTGTACCTGGTTTCGAGCACGTGCATTCCGTCTTCCCCTGCCGCATACACCATCATGGTGGAGGAGCACAGAGAAACCGAATCAAGAACCACAACTGTTACAGTACAGGGGCCCGGGGCCCGGGGCCCGAGCCGTGAGATGGCCAGAGGCGCCACACTGTGAAGTTTGCGTGAAATGACAGTCATGTGACAAACACTGTATAACGAAAGGGCATCTCACCAGAGGGAACAACACACTCTGAAGAGTGCTGACATTTAAAAACCCATCGGTAACACTTTACTTGATGGGGCAGAAATACTTAGTAAATACTCAGTTACTACTGAAGTACAAATCATGAATAAATACTGAACAAATATAGTCACTACTTGAGATAAGATGCATCATGATTCATTAATGATGAATAAACGTGAGATCAGTATTTTACTTGTGTTATTTATTACTTGTCCTTTAGTAGTTCCTTCAGTAGTTCACAAAGGTTTACAGAATTAACAGATATTGTAACAAATACAGTTTGCATCACAGTTCATTAATGACTAATTAACTTGAGATCAGTATGTAACTGAGATTTAGTTTATGGTTAAATAATAACATAATACTATATTATTTTTGCCCTGTCATGTGTTACCAACCCATCGTTTGCATTTTTATAAACCTCACAATGTTTGGATTCATTTAAATGACCAGACTACACACCCTTTGCCAATTTCTAGAAATATCAATGGCTACATTCCCTCAAACCATCATGAAAGCCTGGGCAGTCAAGCCCTGTATCAAAAATATGGGTGCAAAGCTACACATCAGCTACCTGTCTGTCACCATCATTAATGACATCAACAGAGTCGTTAAAGAAAAGTAATGGGCTTAGAGAGGATTAACTAGGCATCACTGCCTGTTAAAGTCTGCTGAAGGTGTGGAAGGAAACTTCCAGTAGGCCTGGGGAGAGGTGCATGGTGGGATTGCTGCCAATATCTTAGGCAAGAAGAATATGTGCGTGTTTGTGTGTGTGTGTGTGACGACTCAAACTGTGAAGCCGAGACCACCTGTCTGTAAAATAAGGATTCTCCTTTGCTGAAAAGAACATGATGTACTATGTAGACTGCTCAGTGCTGACAGGGAGACAGGCTTATGCTCTTATGTGTGTGCTACAGTTATCTAGGTTATGAATGTTATAATGAATCAAGCTAAATGGACCAATAAATAATGATATATGGGTATTTTGATTACTTGATTGTATGGTATTGATTAACATGGGATATATAAGCGGCTAGCAAGGGTCGGATGTAACAACTGGCGACTGGCTGTCTGGGCACGGGCTTAAAGGGGTGTAGAGGTGCACAAGGTCTTCACCTCTGAGACCATCACGCTCGAGGACAGGAGCCAAAGAGTTAAAAGATTGCCTATTAGTGGAGTTACAGAAATGGATAAGACCCGAGCCTTTCTGTTGTTCGGGGGGGTCACTTCTTCAGAACGGGAACACTCTGCTTCTTGACTGTCAACTCGTGGGCGCAACCTGCTCTAATGAAGAATCTTATCTAAGTCGTGTCAGAGAAACTTACTTCCATGTCTGGTGCCAAACAGAATTCAAAGACAGAAAAGTAAGCGCAGGTTTTTTTACTACCACAAAGCCAACATCGAAGGCGTCGGTCTGGTCTGTGAGTGCGGTGGGTGAGTTCCTTAATGACAGCCCTCATGAATAGCTTTAAACAGCTTATAGCTTTTCATTAAGAGTGGTCATGACTTCCCTGTACTCTGTATTACAAGAAAGTAAGGAATTATAAAGGGGTGAAAGCAAACATATTCCATATATAATGAGGCAGATAAAAATATAAACAAATATTTAACCATGCTGGTCGAAAAATGCTGCTATGATGCCACTTCGTACTTCTGGACATTGATATGAAAAGTGCAAAAGTGCAGGGGCATAGTGTGCAAATTAAGCTGCAGGGGCTACAGTAAGTGTGAAAATAAAGCTGCAAAGTGTGTAAATAAAGCTGCAAGTAATCATGCTCAGCTGCAGTATCTACGAGAGTTTCCGACACTAAGGCTACTGTTGCAGAGGAATTATGGGAAAAACAACCTGGCTCACCCATGACTCTACATCTTTTTTCCACCTGAAATCAGCAGACTATACTTTCCAAAATGATTTCTATCAGCCTGCCTTCTAATATCAGAGATCTCTATATTGCATTTACAACTTAATTTTAGTGTTGCATATGCCAGAAAAAGAGTGAAGTATGTTTAGAAGTGAATGTCAATTCACCTGTGTTCTTACAGCCCTGAATTGACTGAAGTTAGTTTTAAAACTTTATAAAAGTTAAAATCTATATAATAAAACATTTATTTACCAAATGCAACCTTTATGCTAATTGAAGCACAAAATGACACACAATGGGAGAAAAAACATACAGTATAACCAACCTGATATTAAGGTTCTTTTTTAACAGACACACTTCTAAATAGTGACTCAGTGAGTAACACCTCCAGTTCCACGGAGGTGGGTCACATCCCAGTTCCATGCCAGTGTAACTATCCCCTGGGTGATTTTCTCTTCCTGGAAACAGCTTCCAGGCTCATCATGACCTTGTACTGACTACGCCTAGCAAAGGACTAATTAATAATCCCTCTTCCAGGGTTTCAACAAGATGATATGCATAACATGACAAATTAATAACATGATCATTTCATGACTATTCAAAGTTAGACATCTTTAACCTCTGTTACATGAAGGAGAACCAGCTCCCCTGAATGAGACGACTGTTAGACCATTGGGCGTATATAACCTACTTCTGCTTTATATAAAAAATATTAATAAAAAAAACATCTGGGCCTATGAGGAGCATGATACAAGGCTGGGACACACACATATATTTTTAGGTTATAATGTTCTACTTTGTATTTTTTGTGCTACTTGACTAAACTGGCTATAAATAACCACTGACGTAAACTTATATAAGAGGGAAAAAGAACTGCATGCTCTTATTTTGACAGAAATCTTACCTTGTTGTACCAAATTCAGGCTTTTCTCCTAAAAAAGAGAGAGATAATCGGCTGAAAATCTGAATGACATAACAGCTCATATATCCCACACAATTACTCTGCACCTATGGGGGCAGCCAAGACACCTTCTGCCTTACTGCTGTACATGTAAGTCTTTCTCCCGCAGAACCATCAGTCTAATTACTGATCCCATGCATAAACTAGCATATTAAAGCCTGTATCAGAAGAGGCCTGTAGGACAATCTCTTCCTTTAAAGCAAATTTGAAACTTCACTAACAAACCTGATCCACGTTACAAAAAATAATCGCAAAACGGAAAACGCAAGACAGAAGTACTGTTTACATCATGGAAAAGCACAGAAAATTACACACGATTGTCTTTTCTAATATTCCTCCAGTGACAGAAACCACAATAAGTTTATATATAAGGTATATAAAGGTAAACAAAATACCAAGTTCATTTCACACACTGAGCCGACTAAGCTGAATATCTTTCAGACTAAATGGGATAAACATAAACAGCGATGTGCAAATGTGAAAGTACGTTGAAGATTTTACATGTCCGGATAGAATTAACAATGGCCTGGTCTTCACCAACGTTTAGAAAAATTGAGCCTTAGATAACAGAAATTTTGGGTCACGCAACAGGACAATGATCTTAAAAACAGCAAATCTACAACTGAAAGGTTAAAAAGGAAAAAGGAGAAAAATCGAGTTTTTGGAATTGCAAAGTCAAACGATAAATGAACTTGTCGACTGGAAAAATGTTTTCATTTTTTTAAATATTTTTTAAATCACCCTCTTTTGGACCCACTAAAAACTCATGACCCAAGACATTGTGCTAAGCACTAAATAAAATATATATGTATATATATTTATTATTATAATGCGACAGCAACTTCAATGATTCATGATTGATGGGAGACTATTATTTATTTATTTATATGTAGTGTAATAAAAAACTCAGTATTTTAATTTGCCAAGTTTGAACTGTGTTTATTGTGGAAAAAACAAATATGTTTTTGACATTGATGTCAAAAATTAATCTCTAGCGTGACAACCTGGCAGTTAATTTTGAGGCTTGTGACTGTAATCGCAACAAATAATGCATTAAATGGCTTCTAAACAAAAACAAAAACAGCATTATTTATTTATCGCTCTGAAATATTCAGCTTTGCAGCATATCAGGGATGACACTTTTACTGTAGTGCAAATAATTTCCTTTCCTCTTCGGAAATGAAAACAAGCATAAAGCAAAGGTCTGACTTAGAAAGACTCAGGCACATACAGTGAAAGTTTGTTTTAAGTTCCACAAGCTTAACTACCAATGCAATTTCAGGATTACTCTGAAAAAAGATAAAGTAACCTTTAATGGCCATAACACCCTGGTATTCTACTACAGATGTACTAACGTCTGGAATTCCATCCACAGCTGAAAAGTGTGCAATTACCAGTGACAGAACAGAGAATAACAATGCATAAGACGGCCTTAATGTGACTGGAAGTGAATGTGGAGAGCAAAAAAGGGGAAAAGCCTACAACGAGTCCTTCAGATGTTTCCAATAGCTTACAGCAGTGTGGCATTAAGACTCGCACCTTCTCCCAGTGTCTGTTTGAGGAGGTCATGCTTTGCCTGTAGTTTTGTGATGAGGTTGGTGCTATTCAGGAATTCTTTAAACTTCTGGAAATAGAAACATAGAGACACACATCCACAATTTCAATGCAAATGGTTCACACTTTGAACTGCAGCTAAATACTACAAGAATTTAGAGAAACAATTTGCTATTTTACATTCTAAGGCCCTTGTCATATTTTGCTTTCTAAAAACTGGACACAATGCTGCTGAAAGCTAGCCAAGCTGGTAAATGATTGGAATCATTTCCAGTGGAAGGCCATACATTTCTTTTAATTTTGTAAGAAAAATGCAAGCGGCAAGAACTCACAGTGAAATAAAAGACCCAAGAACTCACAGTAAAATAAAAGACCCAAGAACTCACAGTGAAATAAAAGACCCAAGAACTCACAGTGAAATAGAAGAGCTCTGTGTCCTGCTGGCTGGCCCTCTTCTTGGCAATGTTGGCTTTGCTCATGTAGGTTTCAGAAGAAGCCAATTTTAAGGACTCACTGGAGCGACTGTGCTGGAATGCATCTGACATATCAAAGTCCTCCACTGTAAACATGTCCTGCAGTGTCTGCATAGTGGCATCCAGAGTCTTCCTCATCTGCACCATCAACAACCACATGGTGGCATAATTCAACAAATCAATTCACCAGATATAACTGAATACAGAAACAAATTTTGGAATAATAAAGGCAATATTATGCTATTAGACACAACAAAAACTCTTTAAAACCATCAATAGCCTAAGTAGATTGCAATTTAATACATAAACCTACTCATCAATTCTGTAAATGAATACCAGCCCCAAAGATTAGCCATAATTAGCATAAGCATTATGCCGTATTAAAGATCCAACTGCACAGAATTTAGAAATGTGCACTGAATTTGTGGCTTTTTATAGGCCAATAACATCCATTCATCCATCCATTTTCTGAAACCGCTTATCCTATTCCGGGTTGTGCGTGGTCCGGAGCCTATCCCAGGGGCTGTGGGCGCAAGGCAGGGAACAACCCAGGATGGGGCACAAGCCCAAGGTCAATAACAGCTTTGAAATTTTCTTTGAAGAATAATTTCACACTGTTCACACATCTAAATTTTTGTGACAATTGTAGAAACCCGTGTATTACATTGGTTCACATCCATAACCATCCACAATCCAATAACTAATAAAATGTATGCGAAACATAAAGTAATATCCATCCATCCATTTTCCAAACCGCTTATCCTACTGGGTCGCAGAGGGACAAAGTAACATTTGATATCTTAATTTGATCCACATTTCACATATTTCATATACAAATTATATTTAAAACCATACAGAATTCAAAAATATCAACATCCAAATGAATGCATATTAGCAAAATCCATATTATGACTACAACAGCTATTGTAATTCTTTATGAAAGTCTATAACCTTATTTGCAGCAACAAACCAGCTTGAGCTGTTTAGGAATTACACTCATTTTCATATACTGTCCCTAATTTTCAGGGTCTCGAAAATAATTACACAAACTAATATAATCATAAACGAAACGATCATTTGGTTGAAAATCCTTTGCAGCTACTGACAGCCTGAAGTCTAGGTCCCAGAAACCTAATGTTGGGTTTCACCCTTAGTAATGCTTTGCTAGACCTTTACTGCAGCCATCTTCAGTTGCTGCTTGTTTGTCAGTCTCTGTGCCTTCAGCAAGTGAAATGCATGTTCCACTGCATCACTGCATGAGGTCAAGTGACTGACTCAGCCATTGAAGAATATTCCACTTGGTCTTAGTTCATTGTCCATCTGTACCAAGAACAGCATTCAGCTGAATCTGAGCAGACAGTCTAACCGAATGAAAGATTCACTAGACCTGCTATCACGTGACTGCAAGTGCAACAATTTGCCTGCCATAATGCTGAAACAATCCTTCACACTGCCATTTCTGACTGCAGAAACAGGCATGGATCCTGGTTCGGTGATATGGATTACTGAACATTTTTTTTTTTAAATTACATTTTTTTTTTCATTTAATGGTCAACCATTATTCCATCCATTTTCCAAACCGCTTATCCTTCTGGGTCGCGGGGGGTCCAGAGCCTATCCTGGAAGCAATGTGCACGAGGCAGGGAACAACCCAGGATGCGGGGCCAGCCGATCGCAGGGCACACTCACACACCGTTCACTCTCACATGCATTCCTACGGGCAATTTAGTAACTTCAATTAGCCTCAGCATGTCTTTGTACTGTGGGGGGAAACCGGAGTACCCGGAGGAAAACCCACGACGACATGGGGAGAACATGCAAACTCCACACACAGGCGGAGACTCGAACCCGGGTCCCAGAGGTGTGAGGCAACAGCGCTAACCACTGCACCACCATGCCGCCCCCAAACCTTATTACTAGCATTTTAGCACTTTGTGCTCAGTATGTTGCAACGACATTCAGAATTATAGTTTGATGGGACTGAGGATGTCAGCTTGTGTTCAGGCTGTTGAGGCAATACCTGTTCCTGTTGTTATTTTACAGTACTAAAAAAAGAGCTTTTACTTAAATGTTTATTCATTTAAAACCAGCCTAATTCAGTGTGTTACCAGATCATCACGCTCACATATATCCCATTGAGAAATACTGCTAATTTGTGATTGGGTATGGGCCTCTAAATTGGAGAAAATAATTAGTTCGGGTTGGTGGCGGGTGGATCATTTAAGTGTACATGCGGATTAGGATGGTGTCAGAGCCGATCCATGCGTCACTACTAATATTATTACTAATATAATGGTTGACCATTAAATATATATTGTTTTGATTTTTTGAAAAATAATGTCCAATGTAAAAGTAATATCCAATAAATAATGTTCCAGATATAAACTAATAATTATAACTGTAGATGGTCTCATGTATGACATTTGCAAGAAAATTATTTGTCACTTACAGTATATCGTTTTACATACGAACAACATTGGCGTATAGCTGGTAATATGCCTATAATGTCCAGTAAATATATGACATTGGTATATCCTTATACACTTCAGAATTCATCCTGCTGCTTCTGTCAGCTGTCATATCATCCACAAACACAAGGGACCCAGTTTCACTGGCAGCCATACATGCCGTCCCATGTTATAACACTGCCTCCCCCATGTCTCACAGATGCTTCAGATCACGAGCTGTTCCATCCCTCCTCTATACTCTGCTCTTCGCATCATTCTGGTACAGGTTGATCTGTCCAAGAAATATTGTTCCAGAACTAGACAGGCTGTTTTAAAAGTCAAATCTAGCATTCTTATTCTTGATACTTACCAGTGGTTTGCATCTTGGGGTAAACCCTCTGTATCTACTTTCATGAAATCTTAAGTGTAAACCTTGACAATAAAACGCCTACCTCCTGCCGAGTGATTTTCACTGGATTAGATGTTTTTAAGGGGTTTTTCTTCACAAAGATCTCTCTGCTAATCTTGCTATCTTTCTGAAGAGGTTGTTTTGTTATCTCAGCCTAATAACAGTCTATTTTACTTGCATTGACACCTCTTTGGTGTTCATGTTGAGCAACAACAGCAACAGAGTCCAAATTAAAATACCACACTTTGAATCAACTCTAGGTCTTTTATCAGCTTGACAGAGCATGAATTGATGATGCAGCAACACACATCTGGCCAAGGAACAGCTGAACAGGTAATGGTCCAAGCAACATTCCTCCTCGCCATCTGATAACAAGGTCTCACCTCCTCATTCTCAATCTTCAGTGTGGAGAGTCGTGACTGCAGTTGATGGTACCGCATCAGAAGCTCGGTTTGCACCGGCGGCTGAGCAGTTACCAGACAAATCTGAGAGGAACACATGCGACCCTCAAGTTTACTGTAAAACAATATCACTAGTTGTCTAATGCTACAGTACAGAACTCTGTTGCCTGTGAGTTTTTTTCTTCAAAAGTTGAGATGAGAAAAAAGAAGAGAAAAAATATATAGTATTAACATATACTAACTGGCCACCTTATTAGTTACACCTTGTTGGCACCAGCTTGGACCCCCTTTTGCCTTTAGAACTGCGTTAATTCTTCATGGCATAGATTCAGCAAGGTGCTTGAAACGTTCCTCAAAGGCTTTAACCATGCTGACATGATACATCACAAAGTTGCAGCAGATATGTTGGCTGCATCTTCATGATACGGATCTCATAAGTGCTTTATTGGATTGCAGTGGAGTGCATTCTTATCTGACCTCTGCATTTTTTTTTTGCAAAGAGAACTGCCGCTCACTGGATATTTTTCCTTGTTTGGCCAATTTTCTAAACCCTAGAGATGGTTGTACGTGAAAATCTCAATAGATCAGCAGTTTCATAATTACTCACAGCAGGCTACAATGGTTGACCAACAGTCATATCACACTCAAAGTCACTTAAATCAATTACCGCCCCCCAATCTGGTGTTTGATGTAAACATTATCTGAAGCTCCTGTCTGTATCTGCCTGATTTAACATACGGTGCTGCTGACAAATGATTGGCTGATTAGATATTTGCTTCAACGAGCAGCTGAAGAAGTGTACCCAATAAAGTGGCCAGTGAGTGTAGTTGAAAAAAGTAAAGACCACAAGATCAAACCAAATTTTTATACTATTTATATAAACAGAACATAGTGCTTTAGCATTTTTATATCAGCATGCTGTCTGGGTTAAAGCATTCCCTCTACAAGTATAATGTGAGAGTATATGTCCGGGATTCACCTCGTCGCCCATGTGTGGCTGGTACTCAAAGCGTATGGGAGGGCAGAAAACCTGATTATACATGTCCATGATCTTGTGCTTGTCGCTGCGGGCATCCAGATTGTCCACAGCATTCTCGATGATGTCCAGGCCTTCATGGCGTGACGACTCCAGGCTGTACTCTGCTGACAGGTATGTCCTGAAGGTGCGAGCCAAGTTTGCATGGTAGCCTAGATCACAGCACTGAAAGGAGGAGGAGAGATGCCTTCGTTACAGGTTAGAATAACAACAGTAGTGTTGAGAGAAATTCAAAGAAAGTCAAAGAAAACAAAGCATTTAGAACTGAAATCAACAGACTGAAGAATCAGTAAGAAGAATCAAGTGGAGGCAATGCAGCAGTTCATTGGTAGGATTGCAGCCTCATGCCTCCTGAGTTGGGGGCTCCTGTCCCCCACTGCTCCAGGTTTCTCCACAAACCTTTGTTTTGGTCAGGTGGTGTCTCTAAAATTCTCATAGTGTGTGTGGCATGTGAGGCCTGTGTTGATCTAGCATCGTCTCCAAGGTAAACTATATGGACAAAAGTACTGGGACAGCTGGCTATTACTATTATTACCTCAAGGAACTTTTATGATATCCCACTCTAAATCCATGGGCATAAAAACGAGGTTGGTTCCTTCTTTGCAGTTAAAACAGCTGCCACCCTTCTGGGAAGGCTTTCCGCAACATTTTGAAGTTTGTCTGAGGGAATTTTAGCCCATTTATGGAGAAAGCCATCTGTGAGGTCAGGCACCGATGTTGGATGTGAAGATCTGGTTTGACTTACCACATTCATAAGATCGAATGTTGTTTGTAGTTCACCTTCCATTTGCTGCCACTAGGCGGCGTTGCTTCACCCAGTATTTAATCAGTTCTAGTTGTTCACCCATACAATATGCGCCAAAACCATACGTATTCCCCATCTGGGGAATATAGTAACTACTTGTAGTAACCATGCCGCCCCCGAAAAAGAAAACCGTATTTTAAATTAGCCAATACAGTAACATTACAAATAATAGGAGCCTCTTTTGTCACCTCAATAACCCAAATTTTACCAAAATAACCCACATTATTAAAATCATACTAACAATAATTGAATCTAAAGAAGACTGAATGGATGTATTTACTAATTTCAGCAGCTAAATTTGTAGCCTATCCATCCATCCATTTTCCAAACCGCTTATCCTACTGGGTCACGGGGGGTCCTGAGCCTATCCCGGAAGCAATGGGCACGAGGCAGGGAACAACCCAGGATGGGGGGCCAGCCCATCGCAGGGCACACTCACACATCATTCACTCTCACATGCATTCCTACGGGCAATTTAGCAAGTCCAATTAGCCTCAGCATGTCTTTGGACTGTGGGGGGAAACCGGAGTACCCGGAGGAAACCCCACGACGACATGGGGAGAACATGCAAACTCCACACACATGTGACCCAGGCGGAGATTCAAACCCGGGTCTCAGAGGTGTGAGGCGACAGTGCTGACCACTGCACAACCATGCCGCCCCCTGTAGCCTATCCTAAACCCACAAATAATTTAATGAATATATACATTTTAAAACATTTACATGAAGTTTCAAAAGTCAACAATCACAGTTTCCGTGACGAATATTATCGTTGATTTTTACTACGACTTGTAATTATTCAGAAGACTGAGCTATTTTGGAACGTTTTTTAAAGATGATGATCATTGTTTTGTCTTATCGCATGATATACTGCCTCCGCACTGACCCTCACAATGCTGCATGATCACACGTGTACAACGTGAATTCCAACTGCTGTCAGTGAAGTGCACGCATGCGGTTCACAAGTCGCGTGTCCTCCATCATGCTGATACTGAATACTCTCTCTCTCTCTCTCTCTCTCACACACACACACACACAGCAGACACTATTAATAATGCAGTCGAACTGAATTAAGAATGCACTTAGCCCGGACAGATTTTCAGATGCTGTTTCTTTTTTTAAAAAATTCATATTTAGGTGAATATTTAGCATTAAATTGTATTTTTATCTCTTAAAATAATTACCGAGGTCCGGACCTCGGTGACCTCATAGCTGGCTATGGCCCTGCCACCACAGTACATCATAGGATATGTTCTTCATACTGTAGGAAGAGACAGGTTGAAAAGTGAGTGTCCACTCGTGGTTGTCCTCAGTTTTTACGCCCATGTATATGCAGGGAGTGATGCATCTTCCAATTGAAAATCCAGACAGCAGAGAATTACTATGCACTGATATTATAAAATTAACATTATGGTATACAGAAGCGGGACTACAGTATAACCTCAAGTCTTCCCAGGTCATACAGTCCAAGTCGGGTCCAAGTCTCGAGTCATTTGTTCTCAAGTTCAAGTCGAGTCCAAGATTATCCATCAGTTTTGCCAAGTCGAGTTATACTGTCCCCTTCATAAGCTGTTTATAATTTTTTTTAGTAATGATGTCATGTGAAACCTAGCCCATTACGTATATGTAAGAAGCCCAAACTTTAACATGGCTGGAGTAGCCTGTCCTACACTTAAATTTGTGACTCAAGCCTGAGTTAAGTCACGAGTCTGGTCCCCACCTCTGGTATATGTGCATGTGCCCTGCACTGGACTGGAATCCCATCCAGGGTGTACCCTAGCCTTGTGTCCTATGCTGCCTAGGATTGGCTCCTGGTGACCCAGACCTGCAAGTGCTTAGATATTAATGTGCAACTTATAGTAATGTGCAGCTGCCTGTACATTTGTCATAGAACCTGTTTATAATTATTTAGGTATTTCCCAAGTAAAATAATTCCAGCAATATGAACTTATTCAACTACTCCGAGAGGCTAAACGGTACATATCTGTGACTAACCTTGCAACTTACTGTTACATACTACAGGCAATTTATGGATACTAATTCACCTAATCATACAGTACAATCCAGAACTGCAGGAGGAAACTGAGGTAACCTGAGGGAAGTCATTGGAGTATGAGGAGAATGTGAGGAGAAGCAAACTTCACACACACTGAGCAGGATGCAAGTATCCAGCCTTAAATATGGACGTCAGGCCGCAGTGAACCGCCACTGTCAGGCCGCAGTGCTAACCACTGAACAACCATGCCAGCACAAATTAAATAAGCATGACTGTAAAAATATCTATAAGTATCTATAAATTAAAGACTGATAATCTGCATACAAGGCAGCCATAACAAAGAGAGTATTACATACACATGCAAATCAGATGTGTACTTACATCTATCATATCAGAGACATCGTGGATGTAATATTTTCCCACAACAGCATTGGTTGCCGCCAGGTTCAATAAGTAGTCATTCCGTGCCTTTGTGCATTTCAGCTTGTTTTCAAAATACTTGGCTTGTCTCTGGGGTTCAAAACAACAAACATCATATCTGCTCCTATTGTGCATATAACCACAGTATTATATTTGAAACTTTATAAAAGAGTCAGAAAGCCTTCTTAAAATGTCTATGGTCTGCTTAATATAGCTAATTGAAGAACATTATAAATCTTCATCACGTGATGGGAGAAACAATAGTGCACTGAAGCCAAGTTATTTATGAGTTCCCTTTTGTTACAGGAACATCATAATATTGATAATGATTCTTACATAATAATTCATTAACAACACATTTACATATTCAGGAAATATCTGAATAAATGGCACATACTAATCAGAGGTCTTGATACTGCAGTGCCAGACCAACACCTCATTTTACCTCAGCTACACGTTACACCTACTGTAGGTAGTTTCTTATGGTCGAATGAATGCATGCTTTGTGAAACAGTAAACATTTAGATTCCAGGACACTGCTTACAGAATTGGAAAAGCTTTTTATGCTTTTAGGAAGAGAGCAAAATGCTGTATCCTTGCACCAGATCAGGAATGAAGGTCCTTACCTTTTCTTTCATCTTCTCGATCTTCCTAACAGTGCTGCGTCGTGGTGCTCGATCCTCGTTGGAATCACCCAGTTTGCTGAATTGCTTCTCCTCCTGCTTCTCAGCCTCCTTCAGCTTGTTCTCTGCACTGCTACTCTCCGTATGGTACATGTGGTATGTCTTCATAACCTAATTCAGCGTGAGATTATATCCTGTCAGTGCATTTATTGTATTAAATGGTCTGTTAATCTTTGTTGTTAATAACAATGCTTGTTTAATTGGAAGAATTTTCATTTACAAGATGTTTATAAATCCTTTTAAATCTGGTACACACTCTTGCAATGGTAAATAGCCATTAAGCATCTACACTGAGCCAGAAGACATACTGTATATGTATCTTAAGAGCTGCTTTGTGCCAAGAAATATCTCTCTGTTCATAAATATGATCTTCTATTATCTACGGAAGAGCTGTTTCATTGCCATAAGATTTTTATATACACCAGTTGCCATTTTCCCATAATTCCATATTCATGCAATTTATTCCCACTCATAATTTTAGAAATGGTGTTAAACTACATCTGGAATAAAACCAGTTAGAGAAATTTCACCCATAATAAATAGTCCACAACTGTAGTGTAAATATAATTTTGCAAAAGCCTGAACATGAAATGGTAATTTGCTTTTTATACTTAAAAATTGTTTCAGCAGATTGACTTACATCCATTACTTTTATCACAGAGTTCAGAGTAAAGCAATTACTCAGTTTGCAAAATAGATTCTAATTTTCCTAAATCCCGGTCCCTCACTAAGACACATATACATTAAAACTATGTTTTTCTTAGAGTTACGAATTAGTCAAACACTTACAATACTAGAGATGGGTGTTTCAGGCATAATTACTATTTGAATTTCACCAGTCAATATTTGAGAGAAATGGAGCATGGATCAAAATATTTATTTATTTCCATACAAAATTAGATATAACTCATTGCAAAAGGATAATGTAAAACATCAAAAAAGTAGCTTGAATAAATTAACCTGAATCAAATTAAACTGAGATGCTTGCTGTAGCATTCAATAACGATTGGCTGTGCAATGGCAATTAGAGCAGTCAAGATTATTCGATTAAACTCGATTATTAAAAAGCATCCATTGAAATTTCACAATAATTTCATTAACAATACTTCTTTGGCTTATAGGCTACTATTCCTTTAATTTATTTCTATACAAAATTATTAATCAATCTTTGCTGCAAAAGGATAACTTTCATCAATTTTCTCTAAATGTATTGTAACTGCTTGCCCCATTGAGGGTCACAGAGGGTCTGGAGCTGATGTGTGAAAAGCAGTGGACAACCCAGGATGGGGTGCCAAGCCACTGCAGGGCAACCTCACACTGCATTCACACCGATACAGTACCTACTGTAAAGGTAACTCCAGTTCACCTGAGCATGTTTTTTTGACTGAGGCTGGGGGGTTGAGAGGATCGGAGGAAACAACACAGGCAGAACATGCAAACTGAAACGTGGCAAAGACTTGAACCCTCATCCAAGAGGAATGAGGCAACAGTGCGAACCACTGAACCACCATTCCACTCCCAACAGGAGAGCATAAAATGTTAAAAGCAGCCTTGAAACTATGGCTGAACAGAAGTCAAAAATTTATATCGTGGTATTTATAAAAACAAAAAAACAAGCTGATTATTTACTAAAAAATAAACTACAACCAAACAGAACCTGGTACTATCTACCAATATAGCCTGCCTTTGCTGGTAAAGGCAAGTCAGTATTTTCTGGTGACATTCCGGTTAACTCAACAAAAAGTCTCTACTGGTATATTGACAATTCACTCTTTCACTCGTTTTATTAAGAATGAATTTTACAGAACGTGAATTTCAAGAACATTTTTAACAACCATAACTACCTAGATATACATATAAAACTAAGAGCAGTAGCCTAATCAGATTCTCTTGCCAAGAGCTGTGCCTAAAGCGGCAAAGTTGTGCTGACAAATCAGCATCGTCTCTATGGAATCCAAAATATTTCCATACAGTGAAAGACGAATGAAAGCCTTCTGGTGATCATGTTCATCTTACTCATCTTTGTTAAATTTCTCATTAGGGCGTCATGCTAGGAGTGAGCCAGGATGGAAATGATTATGATTAACTTGAAGACCGCATGCAGAGCTCACACAAAAACAGTGGAGGCAAACTTCAGAACAAATAAACTGTAAACCACAACTAATTATATAAATAAATAAAATAAAAACTAAAAATGAGATCTGAAGCAGAATTAAGAAAAACGGAAAAATAATACAAAGCAGGAAGGCACTTTACACCTTCATTGTACATTTTCTCATTAAGTAGATATCCTTTTCCTGAGTAAAAGCAATAACCAGTCACTATAGTCTAATATAAGAATTATTATTTTTTTACAATTATTTATATATGAATAAATACAGAACAAAAAAACTCATATGAAAATGAAGAATTGATTAGCTTATGCCCAAGCTACATAAAATGACTGAATACTCACCGTGTAAAGTTCATTTGTAACCTTCAGTAGCTCCTCTTGCATCTGCATTCCAATTTCCTTGCTCTGAAAACAGATAAGCTTACTTTAAGGAAATTAAATAAAAGATCAATAATTTGTTAATTTTTTTGGTCATACATAATTATGTAAATGGATTACATGGATATGCTTTATTCTTCAATAAACGTACGTTAACATTATATCAATGTTTCTCAACCACTTGTCTGCAGCAGCTATGCATGACATGAACCCCATCGCCACTGAAAATCATCAAGGGGATAGAACTGGGTGGTATAAACTGTATATCGACTTATCATTATATGAAATTTAAATGATAAGAGAAGGAAAACCTTCAAAAGACACTGGTTGATAGCGTACATTAGCCTATCACATTAAAGAAATGAGCACGATTCCAATCAATCATATAGTCTTTTAAGAATAGACAAGCTACGGCCCAACACAAGTACAGCAAGATGAGACAGTGAAGCACTCCAAATGCTACTGTTTTGATAATATACTGTGGCAGAGATAAGCACCCCCTCAGAGGAAGCTTTCAGTGTTGATGACGAAACAGACAACAGCAGTAACGTTGTTTTTTTACAAAGGACATATTGTCGATAAGGTAAAAAGTAGTTGGTAGTGTGGCAGGACGTGTTGCAATTTAAAGTTCGACACGCAACATGCTGATGTTATGTACTGCAAACTTTCAGAGGCATTAGCTTTGACGGAAACGGATTTGTCGCTAAAATATCCAATGCCATCGTTTCAATCTATAGAACAGCTTCAATGCTGAGTGAGTATGAATAATGCTCTAGCTATTGTGGTTACTTCCTTTAACATGCTCCGGGGCAATATACCTCCCTGGGTAGAGTCGAATACAAAAACACACACAAAAAAATACCAATTAACAAAGAAAATGTATAACATGACGTTCATGCAGCACCATGGGTTGTCATACTTGTACTGGCTTTCTGTAAAAGTCACGTAGTGTGTGTGCCTTAGCTGCCACAGCCTTGGTATATAATGGCTTTTCATGCAGAGAAAATATTTTATGAATTACGCTGTGAAAGGAAAACAAACATAAACTGCTGAAAAATTCCTAGAGGTGGTGTTTTCCTGGCACAGAAAGGCAGAAAAACAACATTACAAATGGTGACACCTTTGCTCTACTTGAAAATTCCTTCCTAATGCATGAAAATGGTAATAGAATATTCCACATTTATGAAAAGAATACAGAATTTGGTGTCTCTGTTCATCATCCATCCATCCATCCATCCATCCATCCATCCATCCATCCATCCATCCATCCATCCATCCATCCCTTCCCAAAACTTCTTACCAAGTCTAACTTACTTAAAGCATTGCATCTTTAAAGTGAAGTTAAGCAATATGCTTCACATACTATATATGTAAGTGAACTATTGTATGTTCCCACTGACACATCCTGCCCGCCATATCCACCTGACCCTCCTGTTTCCTCCCTAGCGTGACCCTAACAAGCCACGTCTGTTACTCATCTGTTTGATCTCTCATTCCTGACCCTAGTGTTAATCACACTCGGCGAGCTTGTGCATGCACTGCGGTCAATGCATTGTCGCCAACCAATAGAAAGAATGCATCAAACCGGGAGCAGAAATCAAAATGGAGGTGAAACTTATACTGTCCGTGTATAAGTTTCCAGACCTATATGACACAAGCTTACCATCTTAACTAGCAAAGGTAGCGCTGGTGCCTTTTTCTTAGCGTGCAAAATATACATTACTGCCACTGACTGTGAGCAGAGTAACAACAAAATGACGGGAGAGTGTTTTGAAAAATGCCTAATTTTTTGCAGCGAACCCTGTGGCGGGTCCAGTGCATTGAGCACAAGCCTGTCTTCTGAAGGGATACCCCAATCCCACAGCAGGCAGAGCGCATGCAACGTTTGGTCTGAAAGCCCCATTGGACCACATCCACGAAGGCAAGCGTTTTGGTTTTAATAAGCATATTTAGCTAATGAAACTAAAGCAAACTAAAGTGAACAGGCTTATAAAATTGCACTTTTCAACCCAGCAGCAAAACAGCACGAGCTTTTTGTTTTTTGTGTAAACCCATAATATAACTCATTTTGTTTCAGCCAAGAAACACTTCACAATCACACTTTTTTTCCATGGCAAGCGCTCTCTCATGACGTAATATTCACCCGTCCAGCGCCTTTCGCAAGTGCCGGCCAGTTCGCTGCAGGAGGTGTGAACACGTAAGTGAATTTTTTGCCTGCGTTGAGCAGTTCGCCGGTTACCGTGGGGAGGGCACCTTACTCCACACCTCCCATCGTGATCTTGTTCATTTCTAGTTTATATCCAATAACATCAAAAAATCCCAGTTTCTCTGCCCCCAACGCTTGCCCTTGAGTCTTTCGTCCTTTTTGTGACATCTGCCCTCTGTTCTGCTTATTTTTCAGTAATCCTTACTGTATATCTATTATTCTATATCTTTCATCATGGAATGTAATATGCACTAGTCAATACAAGTATGGAGTTCAGGAAACAATATGCTGAAATACACATTGTGGCACTGACATTTCTGTGTCAAGATTCAGCTTTGCTTAAAACTAAATACTTTCATAACCACTACAAGTATATGGGAGCTGCAATCCAGCATCATAGCTACAACGAAAAAGGCCATATTTTCCTGTTTAAAATCTGCATTGTAAGAATCTTGAATGGTGACAGGTGGGTGGTTTAACTTTCACACTCCAGACTCTCTGCCCCTGCTGTGTGTAATTTTGCTCTTCATGCTCCTCTCACCTTGGATGATGTACAACACAGATAGGAGACACCCTACAAGGTCTCAGGACTGACGGACATGTGCCAGCACAGGTTTCACTAAGCAGGCTGGCACTGCTCACAGCTGAAAACTCTAATAAGAGCCTGGTTGCTCTCTGCAAATTATTTTCCACTCACAGGTTAACTTCTGTTACCTATCATACAAAGGTCATAATTCAATGCATGCCTTGCAGGATGCACAGCAAGGTTCTCTTTTTTCCGTATTTGCATGCTACAGCTGGGCTCCCCAGCTCTGATCCTGGTAAGTCACATATTTTAGCTCCAGTCAACTGGTACTAAACCAATTGCCCCAATTAATCACTAAAAAACTAAACTCCATGCTTCAAAGCTTATCCCGGACCATACTGAAATAACCCCACTACAAAGAAATTTAGAGAGGGTTTCCCCACAAGCCTGACCTTTTTGAAGAGCCTGATGACGTCCTCGTTGACTTGGGAAAGGCGCACAGTGACGTTGTTGTTGAAGATGTCACTGAGGGTGGCGTGGTCCCTGCTTTCCCGCCTTGTCTGGTTCAGGACTAGGAACCAGCAGTTTACTGGGGACAAGAGGTGTTGGTCCTTCCTGAAACATCCAGAGGGAATACAGAACATTCAAAACACTGCTTATTTAATCAAATGCAAAGCCTGAGCTTTAGTACTCATTTTCATTCTTGGTCATATCTGCCCTTGGGAATGAGGCCAGTGCAACACTATTCATAAAACAAGAGGAATTACATTAATGCTCACTATTCTGCATATGCACTGTAGTCTACTGATTAATAATACGGAGGAGGTTTGCCATTTATTTCCCTTCAGAATGCTATGGTCTGCATTTATTACATAATTCCACAGGGAGAGTGTGGAGTCCACTGTTACAGTGACAGACTGGACTGGACTGACAATACAGAGGCAGTCTACAGGAAAAGGGCAAAGCAGTCTTTTCATCCCGAGGATTTGAGGTGTGCATACTGTAATCATGGGGTGTTTCTCAATATCAAGAAAGCAAAGATCATACTTTTGGTTGTGATCAGTCTTGCTAACTTGCCTTCCAAGAACGATCTTGGCCCACCATGAATCATTTGGTGAGGATGCAATCGATGCACCTTTGACTTTGTGGTCAAGAACGAAGGATTATTGCCATCCTCTGCATTTATGTTATTGAGTATCGGAACTGGTCTTCAGCAATGGAAGATGACGTAAAATGGGTACACGAGAACACAAGTACAGCCGAGTACGCATATTGAGAAGCACCCCTGCTAAACTTATTCTATCAATCTGTTTATTTTATTTAAATTGTATTTTTTAACAAAGGTGTTCATTCTAATACACGCGGATACACAAATCTCTCTCTGGGTGTGACTACGTATCACCTGTTTATCCTATGCTTCGCTACACCCCCATCACAACTTTCACCCTTGTCTTGGTCTGGGTGCTATATTGAATTTTTACATTATATCAATATACTTTCAAGACCACATCTACAATGACATAATGCCCTTTATAATTATATACTTTTAATTATAATTATATACTTTTAATTATATCATTTTATTAAAATTAGGGATCCATTAATGATTTTTCACCAAAACTAAGAGAATTTGTTGTAAACAATGCAAGAATGTTGGCTGTGTCATTGCACAGACTCCCGGATCCCACAGCTAGGCTACATCCCAAGGCTCTTTTTTCATGGATCCCCTGCTGCCCCCCTCGATGACTCCAAATGTTGGAAGTTTGTGAAGCTGACGAGTGAATGAACGAGTGAGTGAGTGCGGAGCCCAGACAAAACAGCAGCATCGGGACACACCCGCATTTGTGTTGACTTACTATGCTCCGCCTGTGTGTGTGAAGTCATCACTGAATTCGAAGCATTTATGCCCCCGCTCTCACAAAAATAAAAAAATAAATAAATTGTTGTGGGTGTCACCAAAGATGAATTTCTCTTCCTCAAAGGATGCTCTTGACTAGACTACCGAAGGGGTGGTTTGAGTGAAAACTGGCCCTTGCTGACTGTTCCCTAAGGTACTGGGACAGCATTTCAACATCTGGAATTTGGAAAAATTTCCAGTGCAAAAGAAATGTAGTCAGGGAGAGTGACGGTATAGAATATAAACTGCAATAATAAAATAGCGATAAAAAATGTAGAATATAAAGAGAGTTAGGAATAAAAAATAAAAATAGAAATATGTACAAATATAATAAAATGTGCAATTAGTATCTCACAGTAAAGCTGATGGAGGCAAAAGACAAAGAATTATTGTTACTTGGTTCGTTTCTTTTTAAAACACTGACATATGGCTCACAGGTTAAAAAATATATTCTGCAATGTTTGATTAATTTTGTTGAAGAGTGCTAACTTAAAATGAAAGTCTATCCAGTTATTTAACACACTTTCAAAAGTTGTCAGTCTTCTGTTTTTATAGCCATTTGCAAAATAGGTTTTAGATTTAGATTTTCGGTTTTTTGTTCATAAACATTCACCTTCTGTTTAAAGAGCAATGTCATAAACTGCTAAAAATGTAGCTGTAGACAGTGGAGTGAAAAGGTTTTAGTTTGAGGCTGCTTTATTGAACCAATTTAAACAATTTATTTTTGCATTTATTTTCAGACTTCTGTTTGCAATAATGAAAATGGCTCTACTGAATAGTTGTATATTTGCAAACAGGGAAGGAAATCCCGTATGTCCATTTCGTTTTGACCACCCTTTAACACTTTTTAAATAAAAGTGTTTTTTTTTGACATCTCACATGTCACTTACAGTAAAATGACGCATAGCCCACTTGCACAGTGCTTATTGTAATGGGCCCAGTTTCTCGAAGCCTTCTTCATGCTACCTTCTCTACCTTAAGTTGTCTCTTAATGTCTTTCATGAAATGTTCTTAAGTATATCTTCCATAAGATATTCCTTTGTAAGGTTTGTCTGAGCCTCTCTTAGCTGTCTCATCGCTGTTGTTGGCTCATACTGCTCATTTAAAATAACACTAACATCGTTAAGGGTACAATTTCATAACCAAAAATCATTTAACTACAACATAATTCAGATTCATAATGAAACTTAAGGAACGCTTTGTTGATTATGTATTTATTTATTAACTGGGGAGGTGGGAGGGGGGGTTCTGTCAATATTGAGACGTTCTCCCAATTCCCGACGCCCACTGAATGCACAAATCTCTGATAATGTGCCGGAGTCACGGAATATCAAAACTTTCGTTCATGAGGTTGATAATAGTCAACACTGCAGTTCATTTACATGGAAACCTAATATATTTTCCTCAATAAAGCACCCTTTAATAGTCTTTAGCAATTAATAGTGAAGCACATGGGAGATTCTCTTTTGTTTAGAGAGTAACACAACTTTTTTTTCTGCTATTGTGCCATTGCTTCTCCAGATATCAATGACATGAACACATATTAGTGCACGCAGGTGTTTCATAGAACAAAAAAAAGTAAAACGGTGATACTACAATCTGTGGAGATGGGTTTGTGCACCCTATCAGCGAAAATCATATTTACAATTAGATAATTCGTTGAATAAAGTGAGTGTAAAATATTTCATGCCACAACCTCATACATACAAGTAAGACTGGAAAAGAAGTTTAAGTTTAGGTAAATTCGTTGAATAAAGTGAGTGTAAAATATTTCATGCCACATCCTCATACATACAGGTAAGACTGGAAAAGAAGGAGCCGAACCAAGATGGTTTTCTCACACTGCCCCCTGGTGGACATAACTTTTAATCCTCCAGATTGACATAAACTATGCATGCAGGTATGAGCAGCACCACTACTTGGATAGTGATAACAGGCATAAATACTTGTGTGGCCCACGTAGAGTACAAACTAGCCCTGACATTAATTGGCCTGTGTGTCACCTCATATTTATACTCCAGTGAAGCACAAAGTTATGGCTAAGTGTGTTTAATACCCAGAATAAACTTAAAAATGCAAAATATGATTATTTAGATCAACTAATGTGAGTGAGCTCCTGCAGCTCGATTAAATAGTGAGATAAATGTGAATTTTACTTTCAAAGAATGCCAAAAATTGTGGCCTACATATAAAATGTTTTTGTGATAATTTCTTTTGCTTTTTGCTAATATTTTTTATGAAATATCTAGAGTATAAACAATTTTAAAAAAATTAAGACAATATTAACTTTTATTTACGAAAAGTGCCAATAATTCAAAAGGACAATGTATACCTAAGTCTCACAGAATAGAATAGAATAGAAATCTTTATTGTCATTGTACATGTTCAACAAAACCTTGTTTACCTCCCACCAAAGCTATAAAAGATGGATACAACAATAAAATAGAAAATAATATACACAATGCACACAATCAAGGTGAATGGTGAAAATTCAGAATCATAGCTGTTTAATGACTTCTTCACAGACTTCTGAGTGACTACATAGTAACATGTTTCCACTGTATTTCTCTTACACTAGACTCATGAATTAAATCAAAATATAGACTTTCCCAGTCCCTGCCAGTCAACTGGCTGTTCAAACCAGACAGCATGTGTCAGCAATTCTCCTGGGAGATTATGGGGGTATAGTTTGTTTTACAGGTATTCATACAAGTGTCTACAATATTTGTGAACTGCAAACTGCCAAATTCTGCATGGCTTATTATTGGCAAGGGTGAGTAAACTTCAAGCACACATTGATTATTTCCAGTGTATTACGTATCTATATCAATATCAACTGTACACACAGGAGGTCAGTCTTGCAGGCTTGACAAGGTGGCTATTCTGTCCTGAATTCTTTCTGCCCCATTAATCCAGGTAAGACCAGTCAACACACCCATATCAAGTCCCTCTGGGGTTTCATCGGATTCTTTAGCATGTCACATCCGATCACTTTGAGGCTTTTGTTTGCAGCTCATGGACACGCAATTTCTGGCCATGCTGCATTTTTCAGATAAACAAAGACTGCAAATAAAATACCAGTGCATGCATCTTTAAAAAGACACAGCAATCTCAGGAGGGTGGGCTGGTGTACTGAGCATGCTGTATTGACTTGCCTGTTCTTTGTTTTGTGTTTTGTCTACAAATATTTGTCTTTCTCTTTTGTCCTAGCAAAAAGATAGCAATTTCAGACCTGCTAACTCTGCATTCTTCTTTTATTTGCTATTCAACCCTCGCAAAGCATAGTGGCTTAGGGGTTAGGACTGTCACCTTCAACCTCCTGGCTGCAGTTTCAAATCCTGTCCCAGCTATGAGCGTGAAGTTCACGACATCGCTGTGTTGATTGGTTTTCCTCCGAGCTTCTGCTTACTAAAACGTTTGTTAAGGCAAACTGATATCTCTAAATAACTTATAGTTTATGTATGTGTCCTGTAATAAACCGACAACCCATCCAGGGTGTTCGGCTGTCTTAGCTCCAGGTTCTCTGTGACCCTGTACTGAAACAGTAAGAAGACGGATAGATTCACGTAATAATGTTTGTGCTTCTATCAACCTCTGTCCTTATTTTCCTTACGTAACTCTAACAGTGTTTGTTGAAGGCCTCCATTGGAAAGTAATGTACAACTGTACTAACAACTTAAAAATTTCATGAGAGAATTCAAGAGTGGTATTATTTCAGTTTCTACCAAAAACAAAAGAAGTCAATATCAAAAAGGCAATTAAAGGCTATTGGAGGGGGATTATCAAAACTACCCAAAAAAATTGCCATTTTGTTTTGAAGATCCTACCAGCTTTGGACAGCATTTGGCTGATGGGGCACAGGGACAAGAGCTTGAGCTGACCTCTCTATCATTATGATGGCAAGGGCTAGATCTGAATGCAGAGCATCCCATAAACCATGGAATCATTCTAAGGCCCTGGTCTGAGCTTTGTCTAATTATCAACTTGATTGGACAAAACAAATCAAAATCAAATATAAACTACAGCAAAACACCATAGTCAAAAGATAAAATGGTTACACTGTCTCCTAGAGGTTGATACATATTTGTTGTATTTCTTCTATTTCTTGTTGGAAAAGCATAGTTTACAACAGAAGTAAAGCAATCGGTCGATTTGTGAATATTAATATACTGATTCCCATGGGGGGTGGCATGGTGGTGCAGTGGTTAGCACTGTTGCCTCACACCTCTGGGATCCAGGTTCGAGTCTCCACCTGGGTTACATGTGTGTGGAGTTTGCATGTTCTCCCCATGTCGTCGTGGGGTTTCCTCCGGGTACTCCGGTTTCCCCCCACAGTCCAAAAACATGCTGAGGCTGATTGGACTTGTTAAATTGCCCATATGTGTGCATGAATGGTGTGTGAGTGTGCCCTGCGATGGGCTGGTCCCCCATCATGGGTTGTTCCCTGCCTCGTGCCCATAGCTTCCGGGATAGGCTCCGGACCCCCCGCGACCCAGTAGGATAAGCGGTTTGGAAAATGGATGGATGGATGGATGGATGGATGGTTCCCATGGACTCGTCATGTTGATCGAATCAATCGACTTCACCCTTCAATTTTGAAAACATACAACCACTTATCATGGATTCTTCTAAGATACCCTTGGCTGCAGTTGAAAGATAATATGGATGAAGGGGGACAGCCAGTGCCTCCTGGGCTTGCAGTATTCCTTTGATCTTCCATAAAGGTCTTTCATAAAGAAAAATACTCATTATATAAACCACTTCATATTTATCTATGATACTCATCAAGATGAGTATGGCCACTTCATGTAAAGTCTTGAAGCACCTTTGGGAACAGGGATTATATGGCAAGGCAGAGAAAAGTGTATCCTATCAGACCACTGTTCCGTTCCTGAAATATGTTTTGGGACCAGAGGGAGTATGTACAAGTGAACACAAGGTCGCAGCAGTTTCAGACTGGCTAATACCCAAGACAGCTAAAGAGCTGAATTGCTTCCTAGTCTTTGCTAATTTCTACAGTTACTTGACACGAAATTTCAGTTTAGTGGCTGCCCCAATACCTACCTTTATTCACGGAAACACTAACACTCAACTGACTCTAAGCATTCAACGAACTCGCGGCTCTAAATGTGTCATATATGGCTCCATTTTCTGTCACTTGAGCAGAGCCCCAAGTATATTGATCGCTCTGAAATCATTAAGGGTATTGAGCCTATTGCAAACCTACTGCAGTTACAGTACCTGTCAAGTACCAGAAATCACTCACATTTCATGTCTATGCTAAAACCTCTTACAATATTTTATATATTTATTATATCTTATATTATGCATTACTTATTTGTTTGTCTGTATAATTTATATGCATATTCTGTCAATCCCCAGCCTGTTCCCACCTAGCCTTCTCCCACATTGGATGCTGGTGGAGAACCGACTTACTCCATTTAAGTCCTTATGGACTCTCATCACCAATAACATTGGATATGGTCCCAAATGATAGTCTTGGGTTGCTGCACATTCTGATTGATTGAGGACTTCTATTGCACCCATCCAGATCACCCTGCTCCACACCCTCATACTTGTCTAGCTGAATGTCATTCTAGGGAGTTGGGTAGCCCCTGCAAAGGGAACAATACTCAAACATCTGCCTCCAGTCAGCAGTCCCTGCAGACACTCCCAGCAAACTCCGCCTCACAAGAATATCAGTCATGCCTGGTGTACATTTCTTAAGGATCTTCTGTGATGTAAGTCATTTGGCTGATATGCAGCCTACTCATTACTAAACTGACTCCAAATGTCTTGTCATTTTTGAATTCTTGCCTGTTTTCTGACCTTGTTTCCTGTACTTGATTCAGATTTGATATCTGCCTTGCTCTGGGTTAGTGTTTGAACTTGGCTTGTGTTTTGCACCTAACACCTGGATTACACATTGCTGCTTGTGATTCATTAGACCTGCGTAATCTGCACTTGGATCTCAGAACTCTTTCATAATATGTAATTTGATCAGAAACCATTATATTTGTCGTGCTCATATGCTACTTGTACTTCACATTCATTGGAAGCTCAGCCCAGCCACACTTTTGCGAGTTAGGCCTAACACACGGAACTCCGGGTTAGGCTCTGGACCCCCCACGACACAAATTAGAAAAAAATTTACAGAACGTGGATGGATAATCAGACCTATTAATGAATTAAACTAATATAATTTAATATAGTTTTATCATTATCGGCAAAATATGCATAGATTAATTCAGCTCTATAAAATACACAGACTCTTATTAATTTGGTCTCTGCTGTTACAAAACAGTACTGATAATACACTAAGGGTAGTTTTATATTTCTGCTTGTTCTGTTCATTCAGCTTAGTTAAATTTTTGTCCTTGAAGAAAGAAATATATATGAATTGAAACATAGGCTAGACAAGACTTTAAACAGAAACACAAAAGATAATAACTGCTAAATTACATTACCATCAAGTGACTTATATCTATTATCAGGCAACCTGCCAATCTTTAAACTCCTCATATAAATCAGGATCAGCGAAAGACAGACGCTTCTCTAGCTTAGACATATTGCCGCAGCAGAAGCGGAGCTCAAACAATTGCGACCAGTTTCGCCAAAATCGGACGCAAACAGGTGGCTGGCAAACCAGGGGTGTCATGTGACCATTTAAACAAACTAAAGCAGCAGAAAAGAAAATTTCAACGACACAAAGCGGCACAAACTGTTGAAACCAGTCTGGTCAGAAATGAAGGCAAATGGGGGCGGGTGGAGAGGAGCAAAATGCAGATTTGGCACGTCCATTATGTAATTTCTTAAAGGGGGTGTGTTTTTCATGTATGCAATAGAGATGTACAGTACATTTCAATCAAAGATGAATTTCGCAAAGTGGTAGAACCGTACCGTTTATAATTCTTGGTATTGTAAAACGATACTGATACTGATATACCGAACAGCGTTATATTTGACTGACGCAAATACTGCCTTTTTACTCCACAGGGACTGTTTATACCGACTTACTTATGCATATTACTTTAGCATATCGTGACATCTTTGGTTTTGCGTATCTTCATCATATTACTCGATTTTTACATTCTGCCCAACCTGCCTGTTTTATTAATTGGAATTAAATATTAATTCACGCAATAAATGTCAGGCAGTTCCAGTCATTTTACTTACATGAGGATAACCAAGCTAAAAAGTGACTATCCTTTTTAACATGTCCTGTAACTATTTTGTATCTGTACATCTTTAAGGCCTAATTGCCTGTAAAGAATAATTTGGGTTCAGCACAGAAAGATATAAAAACTGGAAAGAGGAAAGTGGCTGAGAGGGGGTGTGAGTCCTTGGGGAGCAGATGAACATCTTGACAGTTCTAGATTTAGACTCAAACACACCTAAAAACAATGGCACTGGGAGAGACACGGTGTGACAAACAGATCAAACCGCTTTTTCTCTAGTCTTCTCCCATATTAAAATGGGTTTTGCTCCAAAGCCAAACCTTTCACTGTAACTGAATATAGCCAAAGCCCTTCATATGCTAATCTATAGGAAGAGGTTCACTAAATGCTCTCCACAGTAAACTATACGCAAGTAAACCAAACGAACTAAACTATCTGGGGCATGACAATGTCATTTGATTATTCAGCATAAGTCACAAAAACACGAGTCAGATGGATCAAGCTGCTGGTTTGCGTTGGTTTGCTGCTTTGGTTCAGTATGCTCACAACAGGAAGCATTAAATACAGATGACCTATGTACACGAAACACTAATAATTCCCCGTCTCCTTCCTATGTCTGCCAGCCAATGAATATATATGTCTGTGGTAATATTCCTTGCTCTCAGACTGAAAATGAAACATACCGGGAGGCCTGATGAACAACAGTACACTTGTACAGATCAGATAGCAACGTCAGTGTGTCGTACCTCACAGGCCTTACACAAGACCTCTGCCGCAATAAACATAAATGTAGACTATGGAATCAGGTTCATTTATTTAGGCCTTAACTTGTTTTATTCAGGTTGCGGAAATCTTGAGCGCTCGCACATAGAAGAACATTAACCAGGCATGATTCTCATACTAAACTTAAAAAAACCAAAACATGTAAGTAAATTACTGGTGTAAATTATAAATTTCTCTATACGCATAACCTTGTATTATTTTTGCAGGTAATTAATTAATTAATTATGCGACACCCAACATGGAAAATCTGGGTTAGGAAATAAGATTATCGTTTACAAAGTTTCCAGCCAATCCCCGCTCACTCTGGGCGGCTGTTCTGAATCTCACCGGTGGTCTCTGGAACTTCGCATCTTGGAGGAGAACCGCTCCGCCAGCTTCTCCAGGCTGCGAGAATACTCCAGCTGGAGCTCAGCTTTGCGGCGGAAGAACTCCTGCAGGTCCTGGAGCAGCTGCAGGCGTGACTCTGTCTGCTGTTCCATGCATTTCAGCTGCTCCGCCAACTGACTGCGAATCTCTATGGTCAATCAGAGAAATGCAATCGTCATGAAACAGTTTATACTCCAAGCAGGAGTGCAAATCTGCAATCCAAGCATGGGATATTTATGACTTCACAAGACGTATTTTAAGTAGAAAGGCTTATACACAGTATGCACTGATGAGCAAAGACATTATGACAACCCTCAGGCAACAACGCAGTACCAGTTTCAACTCAAATCTTGCCTCTTGGGTTTTATTTAAATTTTTTTATTATTTATTTACTTATTATTCTTAAACGTGAACTGAATTCCAGCAATTGTCTTAATTTTTCACTGACTATCAAACCAGCATCAATAGTTTACTGTCTGAATATGATACTGGCGATGAATCAAAAGACCTTCCTGTCCACTGTGACAGATAACTAGCAAAACCCATTTTGCTAACTACCCTGGTACCAAATGTAGCACAGCAATTGACCCAGTTCCAAATCATGAACTATTGTTTTTACAAGAACATCCTCTGGAAATAGCTATAATGTCCCACATTTAGCCAGCCTAAAACAACTTATTTGGCTCTCCCTCCCTTCGGATAGATATGTTTGACCAGCATGCAGGTAATATCACTGTGGGTACTGATGTGTCAAATTTCGTACCCTGGTATGCGACCACACATACTGTACTCAAGCTGTTATATAATCAAAGTAAACAAAAATACAATGGTATGAAAGAACACAATACTGTGGAAAATATTTCCCTTATTTAAAATTGACTGTCATTTTCAGTTCTAGGCCAGATGAGTCACCCAATCTGAAAACCAAAAGTAGCAAAATTTTGACATAACTATCCTGCTTATTTTAAATAAGTGTCTGCTAGAGTTTCTAAAGTTTCCACTCCACTGATTCTACAAATCCGGAATAACAAAAGAGATGTGGAGTGATTTTATCATGTCCTTGGAACGAGCGTGTCACAGACTAACAACACCGAAAAAGCTATTCACTTATAAGGCTTACACAGACCTTCTGACACAAAGTGCAAGCAAACAAATACGATACACAAAAGGCCTGCATGACGCGTGGTGTTAATATTGACATTGCACATTATGCATATATGATTTTCACATTGCTGTCAGCTGGATCGAGACCATCAATGTCACACTAAAACACGTTTGCCATTAGCAAGCTTTGCAGTTTCAATGATCCATAGAGACAAGACCGAGCAAAAGCAGGAGATCTGTTGGCACAATTCATGGTAACACCACCAACTTATTTGATAAAGTCTGTATTTGTAGATAACATCAAGTTCTACTGTTTTGATCCTGAAGATCTACTGATGGTGCTGGAAAATAGGCCATATCACTGAAGATAAGAACCCTACAGAACATACAAAAGCCCTAGAAAAGTTGTCTGTGTACGTTTTGTACATTAAAAGATTCTTTTATCCCTTGAGAACAGCGAATCCCATAAATTCTGCAGACGGCTCACAATGTGTTGTTCTTATTTAATCAAACTGTGGACTCAACTAAAAACAAAAGGATGCTTCACATTTGAACCTGACTCTGTGCCAATGGAGCAACGTGCAAGAAACACTGATGCTGACTGGAGACCTAACCTGAAATACACACTTTGCACTTCTATATTTCTATCGATCCAAATATTAATATTAGCAAACTTCTGGGAAGTTACACACTTCCTTATAGTTAATACGGACCTAATATCAATCTATTTAATTGAATTATACAGCTACTGGTATATCACTAAAATGTTTTAAGACTGGATACCGTTCTGTCTTGCAAGTGGTTATAATCACAAACAGTAAATCACAGGACCTGCTAAGTAACTCATATACATTACATATCACCCAACACACATGTTGGTTGTACCTTCCTCCTACACACAGTGTCCCTAACAGGGCTGTTTTACAATCCTGTTTCCGTGTAAAATAAAAACAGCATGCAAAGCTTTGTGACCCATATTTAATTGAAAATAAAACAAAAGGTAACATATCAAATGTTGGGAAATGTTATTGTTTTATGACAAATACATGATCAATTTGAATTTCAGGTAAGCAACATGTTTCAAAACAGTTGGGGAACAAAAGCCTGGAAATGCTAGACTGTAATGCTAAAGCAAAACACCTGACTAAATATCTCACAATTACTTAGGTTAATTGGCAACAGGTCATTAAGATGAGGGTATAAAAAGAGCCTCCCACTGAGGCAGAGTCTGCAGGATGGGGGGAGGTTCACCACTCTGTGAAAGACTGCATGAGCAGGTATTACAACAGTGTACAACAAAGACTAGTGTTCCTCAATGAAGTGCAACGAATCTGGGAAATTCGTCATCTGCCATACATAATATTAGTAAAAGACTCTGGAAAATCTCTGTGCACAAGGGACAAGGCCGGAAAGCAAAGACACAGACATGATTCTATAGTGGAAATAATTGCATGGGTTCAGAAACACTTCAGAAAACCATTGTTTCTGAACACAGTTCGTCGCTGCATCCACGGTTGCAGGATGAAACTCCATGCAAAGAAGAAAACTTATTTAAACATGATTCAGAGATGCCGCCGACTTCTCTGGGCTCATTTAACATGAACTGAGACAAAACATAAAATTGTCCTGTAGCCAGACGAATAAAAAATTCTAATTCTTTTAGGAAATCATGGATGCAGCATCCTACGGGCAAAATACAGTAGGAGAGGGACCAGCTTGTTATCACAGGGCAGCTCAGAAGTCAGCATCTGTGATGGTATGTGGGTGCATTAGTGCTGAACGATATATATAGGTTTTGGAGCAACATATGCTTTCATCCAGACAACCTGTTTTTCCAGATAAGGCCTTATATATTTGAGCAAGACAAAGCCAAACCGCATTCTGCTAGTATTACAACAGCACGGCTCCATGGTAGATAAGTCCGGGTGCTAGACGGGCCTGCATCATGAAACGAAAAATATGACAAAGGAGACCCCAATGAGCTGTTGAAATCCTACATCAGGCAAGAATGGGGTTTCACTTTTAAAACTCCAGCAACTGGTCTTTTTTGAAACTTTTTTGAAACGTGTCACTGGCATCAAATTCAAATTGAGCATGTATTCATCATAAGACAAAAAAAATTCTCAGTTTCAACATTTGATATGTTGTCTTTGTTATATTTTCAGTTTATTGTGGGTTTCTATTTGTAAATCACTGTATGCTCTTTTCAAATACATTTTACATTGGGTTGTGTAAGCTTATATTATAAAGCAGAAGGAAGAATATAGGCTTTAATCAGTCTATCATCACATGACTCCTGCTAGAGAAGAGGATGCTGTTTTTAGAAAGGCCGATGCACATGATAGATAGTATCTTATTCAACCAAAAATGGCTGCATGCTGAATGGGTGATGCAGCATAATGTAAATACATGTGAACACTTGCAACAGCTTTCAGCAATTTTCTGCATCACATCATTATACCAGCCATTAAACTAAACACAGAAGGCCAGCTGAAACTTGAAAAAGCCTGACATCGTCTTGGAGACTGAACTCATACTTTGGTCTGCATGTGCAATAACCAGAAGATATTTTATAATTAAACTGCATTAAACATTTTATTATTTATTAGAGGTGGGAACTGGCGGAAACCATAAATTGATATTAATCAATTTAATATCAATATTTGCTTCCCAATTCGATATGTATCATGCATTATGTTTTTGCTGAAGAGCAGTGCAGGTCCACATTTAGTAAATTCCAGCTTAAATTATTTTTGGTTCAGAATGCACAATGAAACGAATGACTATATTTCTTTACACGGGCGAAAACTGAATTCACAAGTAGGTATTCAATGCGGATAACATTCTGCTAATTGTGACTGTGAATTGGTTAAAGCAAGTGCTGGAGAGACCCTCTCATGTCACTCAAATCATAGTTTGGGAACATTTGGGTTTTCTGATAAATTACACCAACACGGACTAGGGCTTCACGTTTTTTTCAAAAATTAAGTTCAAAGAAATTTCTACGGAGCCCCTAAGAGGTTGAGGTGGGAATTTTTTTTTTATAGTTTTGCGTTCCCTCGCAATATTTTTACGATCCCACTACACTTGCCCACTTGCTATTTGCTGCAACGTGACAGCAACGATAAACCTGAATAGATGTCTTGCTTGAAGACACTGGCGGAGAATGGACACTAGTGAAATTATTAATAAATATGTATGAAAACATAATATGAAAGTTCTATAGTGCGCATTATCCCCCATAGTTTAATGGTTAAAGCACACGTCACTGGAAATGTCTGTATCATTTAGGTTTATACGTATTAGTCCAGCTGTCTTGCTTACGGTCACTGGCAGTGAATAAACACTGCGCAGTTATTAATAAATACATATAAAAATACATTATATTAAAGTCGCATGGTGTGCATTGTCCCCTGTAGTTTAATGTTTGTTAATATTCTAAAAATTTTGCCACGGAACACAAAAGTATTGGGAAGGGAACACAAAACTATTAAAAATATGTTTTTCCACCATGACCTCTTAGGGCTCAGTAAATTTCAAATGTCATGCAATTTGATGGAATGTATTCGAATACCTGTGAACAGCCCCCCCCCCCCCCCCCCCCAAAAAAAAAAAAAAAACAACACAGCACAGAATCATTCTTTCCAGTATTTTATTAACAGCCCATCACATTATACAGAACCCCTAAGAGGTCAAGGGTGGGAAAATATTTTTTGAAATAATTTCGTGTTTCCCCTCAATAGTTTTACTGTCCCACACAGTTTTGCGTTATGAATAATAACTGTACTGTGTCAGTTTGAAGTAGAAAAGAATTAATTAAGTATAAACCTAAAATAATTGCATTGTGTCCATTGACCGACAGTGACTGTAAACAAGACAGCTGGGCTATTGAACATGAAGTACACACAAACACTGAAAAACATTATATCCTCACATACACAGACATGATCAAATACATGTAAAAACACATATTAAAGGTACATGATGTACATTGTTCCCCTAGTTCAATGCTTAAAGCACACTTTACAGGACATGTCTGTATTATTTAAGTTTATTCTTGCTGTCACACTGCGGCAAATAGTAAGTGGGCAAGTGTAGTGGGATCACAAAAGTACTGCGAGGGAACACAAAACTATTTTAAAAAAGTATTTTCCCACCGTGGCCTGTAAGGGGCTCAGTAGATGGCAAACAGCAAAATCACAACAAAATGTCCAATGCGCTTTAAGGCTACAGCCACACTTTAAAATTCGAATGGAGTACAGTCTGAATATGAATTCTTCACATCACGTTCAAAGGGATGTTCAAATATCTGTTAAAAAATGACAGCCCTAACCCGGACAGCGAGAGCAGCCGATAAGACCAAGATTGTCTGTCAGCTCTAGATCTGTTATACTGACAATATCATTGAAGGTGCTTTTGCCAGGAAATTCAGATGGGCCTAAAAATTTAAATAAATAAATAAATAAATAAATAAAAACAGGCTATAAGACTTGACTCAAGTCAGACTCAGTCTCAGTTTTTATGACTTTAGACTTGCTTTCCAATTGAGGAAAAAGACTCAACTTCACTTATACTTGGAAATTGCTAACTTGAGACCTGACTTAGACTTATGAATGACTTGTAAAATCGCATATTCCATTACTACAATTGATATTTTCAGTATTTTATTAACAGCCCGCGCAACATCACATTTGTACGGAACCACAACTTGTTTTTTCCCTGGTCCTCACCAGCTCCTTAACTGTTTCTGACTGTTCTTATTGGAACCTCAAAAATGCCGTAACACGCCAGACAGACAAGTGGTTTGCTGGCGAATGCAATACAGCCCCTTAGAATGAAGTAACCATGGTCACATGGTCTAATTGACTGTTTTTTAAAAGTAAATTACTATTACATTTATTATAGTTTATTATAGTTTAAGGGGGCGGCATGGTGGTGCAGTGGTTAGCACTGTTGCCTCACACCTCTGGGACACGGGTTCGAGTCTCCGCCTGGGTCATGTGTGTGGAGTCTGCATGTTCTCCCCATGTTGTCGTGGGGTTTCCTCCGGGTACTCCGGTTTCCCCCCCTACATTCCAAAAACATTCTGAGGCTGATTGGAGTTGCTAAATTGCCCGTAGGTGTGCATGTGTGAGTGAATGGTGTGTGAGTGTGCCCTGCGATGGGCTGGCCCCCCATCCTGGGTTGTTCTCTGCCTCGTGCCCATTGCTTCCAGGATAGGCTCTGGACCCCCCACGACCCAGTAGGATAAGTAGTTTGGAAAATGGATGGATGGATGGATACTTAGTTTATTATTTATTATAGTTAGTGATGGTGAAATTACTTCAGTCATGACTTGATATGATTTGCTTAACTAAGTCTCTGACTTGACTTGATCTGACTTGCTTGAATAACTCTAGCTAGAGAATAGTGATTTGTACCTGACTTGATTTTCCTCCCACCCCTCATATAGACATTCAGAATCTCTTACTTATATTCTATAAGCTTAAATGTAAATAACAAATAAAAACAATATGATCATGGAACCAAGAGATGTAGTCCCCGCTGTTCCAACCAACCATGGTGCTCTCAGCCTTTCGTCCACACAGCCCCGTTGATCCTCCATGACTGTGTTAATGATCTTCATGATCACAATAACGCTGGCAGCACTGCAAGGAAGATTTGAGCCCTGCTGATCAAAGCAAGCCAGCCCCAAGCACTGCAGCAGTGTGGCTAAAAGTTAATCACATCTCACATATGGAAGAACTTCATCATTTTTTTCCAGAAGTCCTTGACCTGAAAACAGACATTTTATATTGACACCAAAAATTAAATAAGTCATGATGCAATAGTCTTTCATGGCTTATGTCAAATAAGTGAGTATGTGTGTGTGTGTTTGCCAGCCCAATTTTACATTAGTTAAAGATGATAACCTAAGCATACCGATTATTTACAACTTCCCTGCTAAGAAAAACTTTCTGACTGGATAGTAGCTAAATGTCAGGGGAAGTGAGACCAGCCAGTTGCTCAGCCCAAGCCACAGGAAACTGCCACCAGTAAAAGACTCATTTAGCTATTTTCGATAAAGAGGAATGTTCTGCAAAAGTCATGATTACTAACCTCTACTACATATTCCATACATGCTAAAAACATCATTCAAGCATTCATCAGTCTTGCTGTATCGACTTATAAAAATATAAATTCATATTCCCAACTGGCTTATCCTGAGCAGAGACTGAGTCTTATGCAAATATTTTTCTAAAAAGAAAAAGTACAAGGCAAGACACAGCAGATCTTCTGAGACCTCCACTGTCTTGTACCTGTGAAATTATTTATATTTTGTGTACTGTTTTGTGTTACATGTGATAAAAATACCAATGTCTAATCTAGGTTTCAGTTTCATGCATTCTCTACAATCTGATTTTATCTTCATATATTTTTCATCAGAAACCCTAGCTCTCACTGGTGACATCGCTTTCCATAGATGAAGGCCGCTTAAGCAGAAATCTAAAATTTCACAAATAAATAAATAAATTGAACAACTCACATACAAAAATTGTTGCTGCAGCTTAGAACTGATTTCTGTGTGTGTTTCAATTTTTCCACGACTGTCTCTTGGCGAAAATTCTAAAATATTGTTCTTGCTCTTCCACATTATATAACATATATAAATTTACCAAATGCGCTGCTCAGTTTACTTATACAACCTTGACATCAACACATTTCATTTTAAAAACAGGCCATCTGATCATATTATAGAGACCTAAATTCTTCAGTGATAAAGTTCAGCTATTTCCACCCTGGAATTATCTGCAGCCTATGCATAGAATCTGAGTGTCTGGCTAAATTTAGGAAGACAATTAGGCAAGCCCTCATTAGGCTATATTCTGCCCTCATTAACTCTGACGAATTCTGATTGCTGCTAAGGCTTAAGAATTATCACTTTTTAACAAACCTGCTTGTTAATGTGAACATCCACAAAATGAAAAGCATGATTGATGTGCACAGTGCTGTACCATTTAGTAGTTAAAAGAAGTTTACCAGTGAAAATAATGTTTACGCATGTTACATTTAGCAGCCTGAATATAATGAGAAAGGGATGGCTGTAACAGGACAACTAAATCATCAGCAGTTCACTGCATATGAGCAAAATAAAAAGGAGAAATTAATCTATTTTTAGTTTGTTTTGGCTATGTAACAATGAAAGTGGTTAAGCATGTAACAGACAGAAGACACTGCCATAATTCCATTATGGCTGTATCAGAGCTCGCCCATTTTAGTAAAACATTAGAAAAGACAGCTATACACCTGTAAGACAAGTTTAAGTAAAGTTTACTTGGCTGCTTAACTGTGAATATGAACATCATGCATTTGGAAAACATTAAATAGAGTTTCAATTGGAGCTTGACTCAAATGTTCTAAGAGGGGATATGAATCGTGATCTAAAATGACAAGCATGGAATGTTATCCAAACAGAATATTATATACACTGCATATATGTCATACACAAAAATGCAGTTACAGTACTCAATTATAAAATGTGCATAAAACATATATGATTAGTAAGGCAAACATTAAATGTAACCAATATAACCTTTAATCGAAAAGACGGCATGTATAACAACTATTATTATTACTTTATTCAAAAGTAGAAGAACAATATACATTGTATACCAAATATTAAATGTCAAGAAATAAGTATATAGTGGTTAACTATTTACTGACAAAACCTGCAACTCAGGTTATAAATAAGTCTGCCTTTAATAAAGAAAGGTATGCATTTTGCAACTCCAATCAGCCTCAGCATGTTTTTGGACTGTGGGGGGAAACCAGAGTACCTGGAGGAAACCCCACAACGACATGCGGAGAACATGCAAACTCCACACACATGTGACCCAGGCGGAGACTCGAACCCGGGTCCCAGAGGCGTGAGGCAACAGTGCTAACCACTGCACCACCATGTGCGCCCTTTATATGAGTATTTAATTCATAGCAGCCATTTTTTGCCTTGATTGTTTGTTGTTTGTCTTCAGTCTGCATTTCTAGGCAAGCAGAACCCTCATGCCTTGTATATATTTTTTAATTTAAGGTACAAGTTAGTACCACTCCCAATAAAACAAAGAAATAACTTCTTGTTTTCAACGCTAATGTCATTTTTATCTTCCAAACCACATGACAAAACATTCTAATTAAACAGAAACATGTTTCTAACTGCCAAGTCCGACACACTGTAGCAGAGCACATGTGCCTCAATGTGGGCAGTGAGATAGACAGTTTCAGTTTGTACCACGGGTATTATGCCGAGCTGCAGAACACTATGGGTTTGAGGGAGGACTTCAGTGGTTTACAAAAAAACCTATACTGTATGTTTTCAGGTCACGTCTGTTTTATGACTACCTGTTGTTCAAACATTCTGATCCCATCAGAGAAAAAAATAGCAAAAGTCACTCAATCTGCCTCCACCCCCCACCCTCAGTAAGTTTTGCTGATCTGTGAAACTGCAGAACGTACGCTGGCCTGCGGTCATCAAAAGTCTGGGAACTCCTAGCTTATACGACAGTATCCACTGTTTCAGATTTATAGCTTGCACAGTTTGCAAACAAGAACACCCATCTTACAGAGCAAAAACTAATTTTTATAAATGTTTTCAGGGGGTGATTTTTGTGCCTGTTTTTCGGTTAGTTAGGGAGGTAGGAGGAGATTGTTGTTCTTTTCTTCCCATGTTTGCTTTGGAGGTTGGTTAGTTGGTGGCTTATTTTATTTCAGTTAGCATTTGGGGTTCTGTTTGTTGTTTTTCTGACGTCTATGGGTCAAATAAATGATGAGATGCTGAGCTGCGTGTTGGGGTCATCTTTTGGGTCTTGGTGTCACGTATCCAGGTTTATGTGCGGCCTTTTTGAGCCAGGGTCGTAATATTGGATGATGGTAACAATAATCTCAGTGTTTTACCCCAAATCTCAGCACCAATGTTAAGTAGCCTCACCGTAACCATCACACCAAACTACACAAGTACTGCAGCAGTCCAGATAGCTAAACAAATAAGCCTGGCACATATGCATTGCAGAACTTCCAAAGACAATATAACTAATGCACAGTGGACTTGCAGATATAATTTCCATTGTTGTCAGCAGATTTTGTTTCCACTAAAAATTCTCCTTTTTTGAAAGCTCTGCAGCAAATGTGAACTCAGTGGTTTGCAGCAAATGTTTTTGCTGTACTTGGTTGTGTGGTTTTGGCCAATCTCCCACAGCCAAGGAAGCAATTTTGCCCATTTAAACAACAGAATACTTTACTAGAGCAATTCAGACTAACTAAGCTCACAGCATTATCATTGTATCCATCTTATACATTACTGTCAGACTCACTACATGAAACACTGTAAAGTACCATTACTGCTTATGTTATAAAGCCTGAACTGAAGACATTATTATACAGCACGCTAAAACATTCAAAAGTGAAAGTAAAAATTGTACACAATCTAAGACTGAACACCCACCCACATCACACAGGAAGGGCCTTTTGAGCTACAAAGTGTGATTAAAACATAAGGACGCTTTGAGAATCTGGTGTGAAAAGGAAGCTCAGGGCGTATTGCTGTTACTAGCCTTAAAAAATATGAAGCTCGGCCAAAGAGACGGGCAACCTGCTGTCCCTCTAGCAATCTCAACAGGGCCTGAAAGACAACTAATGGACAAATGTAATAAAACAAGCTAGTCACCAAATGACTCCACCATGCAGAAGATGCCATATGGCCAGGATACATGACTGAGTGGTTTAAAGAGATTAAAAAGCAGACAGCATAAAGTGTGACATAATCTTTAAAAATATCTTTTGACTTATACAGCAGTCCATGTGGGAACACTTACTTGATTGTGAACTCATTTAATGGAGAATATGATTTTTTTTAAACAGACCACAGTAATAAGACCGTTTATGCTGTAATCCTATCATTCCGGTAATGCATATGATTTGTAGGTCATTAAACACAGCACAGTTTCGGAAAACAGTGTCTTTCGGGGCATGGCTTGCTGTCTCAGTTGCACCACACCACCTGGGTCATGGGTTTGAATCCTGCCCACACTGTGTGCTTGGGGGGATGGTGTGCAGGGGTAGGGCTCTGTGCCCGTGAATGGAAGGTCGCCAGTTCAAACCCTGTGGTTGGCAGAGCGATTTCACTGTTGAGCCCGTGAGCAAGACCTCCAGTGGCTCCGTGGACTGACCTACTCTGCTTCCTCAACTGTACATTGCTTTGCATAAAAGCAGCTGCTAGGGCAGTAACAGTACATGTATTTATCATGTACCTTTCGATAAACACAATGAAACAAATGAAGACATTTATTGACATGGACGGAACCTAAATTCACCGGTAGATGTCTATTATAGAAAACATTAACTTAATTGTGGCTATGAGCTAGTTACAGCTAATGCTGTTTACAGTCAAGCATAATCGGCGGTTTGGGAACATTCTGGTTTCCCTGTAACGTACGGTACACCAGCACTAGTGATAAAACCAAGACAGTCTATCGACTCTGCTCAACCAAACACGGCTATGTTGCTGGAAACACATCCAACATGCTCACTCATTTGAGAGGATCATCAGAGTGTGTGTACATCAGGAGGAAGCCAGAGAGAGCCTCTGCAAGGTAGTCTGCCCATGGCGTTTACGGTACTTTTGCCAAGAAATTCAGACTGGGCTAAAAAATGACTTACAGGGTACAGATCTATGCTCATACTCGGCAGCAGAGAACATGAGATTTAGCTCATTATAATTGTTATGATGTTATATTTATAGTTTCACAAATAAGTGTTCATGGGCGTCTGAAACGTGCTTTTGATACAGTTCTCTATAACTCTCTTCTTCACATATTGATTGCAAGTCATATTAAATTCCGTACCATACAATGGCTGAAAGCCCTGCAAGCCGTTGCCTGCATTTACACTGCCTTATGCACTGACATAAATTATGGGTCATACTGTACAACGCAGGTGTGAAAATTGGACCCTCAGTACTTGTACGAGCAGCTTTGTCAGTGCCTGTTGGGCATGCGATCAGCAAATGCAAACCAGCATTTAATAATAAAATAACATCTTGAACCCGAAGCCATCAAGAATGCATTTGTAACAGGTCACATGCCTGTTCTCATAACCTCACTATTAGGCTGTTGCCATCATATGAAGTAACCGTTATTTCAGTGATGTATTCATGTGGATTATTGAAATGATTGTGCAAAGTGTTATCTACAGAAAGTGATCATTAACAAAAAAATGTATCTGATCTATGCACTCATTAATGAATTTAAAAGACTACTGTTTTTAGAGTGATTATATGAGGGTTTTTATTCAAATGTGCAGATATAAGCCTCAAATCCAGTCCTACAGTATGTGTATGGATTTCCAAGTCCTACCCATGTTTGACCTCTGCATTGTTGGCAGGTGCTGATGAAAACAAAATACAAAAATAAAAGTAAAAATACAACAAAAAAATGCATCTGTATATTAAAAACAAGTTTGTTGAATTGGAAATTCTGCCTCACTTTACGATGGATCTAAAAAAGAGCAAGATACTTATTGTTATTTACATATTAAAATAACAACATAGCATCTATGTTGTTGTTGGAAAACCGTACATGTCTATTTCCTTGCTGGAGCTACTATACAACGTTTGTGTTGAGGCGGGATATAA